>NW_003315342.1:0-40851 GCF_000151505.1 Trichophyton verrucosum HKI 0517 | reverse complement strand
GAGAGAGAGAGAGACAGAGGCTGCTTTTGGGGTTTCTGGGCTAAACATCAAGACTCTTACGGCCTTTTAATACTGGTTCAGCGAATTAGCTGGTTAGCTGGCCGACTAGCGACTTGGGGGAGGACGATACAAGGCTGCTCTGCTTGCTCCTTGTCGCACCAAGGAAGGACGGCGGGGGGGCCATGCATTCCCAAGTGAACTGGCGTCTTGGTCTGTTCTGTCTTGCACTCTTTGACAGCGCCAGAGTTGAGCTTTTGGATGCTGTGTGCTGTCAAGCTGTCAGTGCAGGTGTGTAGGCAGGTATAAGCAGGCAGGCTGGAGATGAGGACATGCCGGCTGGCCCAGGGGGCTGAATGGATGCTGGTGATGATGAAGACTTGCATGCTCGAACACTCCACTGGGCGCGCTAAAACTGCCACGGCGGAGTAGTTTATTACCCGGTTGCTCCATATACGAAGGATGTTGGACGATATGCGATCGTCAGCGGCGCTCGCTGGGATGCCCTCTGAGGCCGATCAGCATCCGGGTTGCAACCACCCATCCTCTCGGCCCTTTCCATCGTGGTACAGGGAGAAAGGAGAGAGGATCGAGGGAGAACGAAGAGCTGGCAGCACAGCGAAGAGAGAACCAGAGTTGTTGAACGCCCCCGATTAATGCTCCAACCTTATTGAGGGCCTGCGAGAGACTTGCGTGAAGCCCCTGAGCTGTTTCAGCGCAAATTACTCCGTTCACCACCTGCCTGGGTTTTCGCCCTCTCGCTGTACAGTTATTATTCGGCCGCGCTTTTTTCCCTTGCATCGGCAGCAGGTTAGACGACGAGATGGGCCGCGCTTCCATTAATATTCACGCCATGGGGACGGGATGCTTATGATAATAATAATGTCCGGCTGCATTCCTTTATACCGTCCCCATCTCCATCTCGTTATCAGGCAGAACACACCTTTAGCCCACATCACATATTATTATTATCATTTAACTAATATAACTAGCTACATTATCAGTGCGGGTCTCCGCTCGATGCTTTTTTGTCGACACGGAATCCTCACCCCCAGCTTCCCGTCCCCTTTGCTCCCCTGACTAGGCCAATCTTAATCTCAGTTGGTAGCTTGTACCTGTCCAGGGGGGAGAGGAGAGGCTCCAGCCGCGAGTCTTTATTTACTCCCCTTGCCGCCGCCTGGCCTGCCGTCTTCCTCTCTCTCTTCTCTTGCTCTCCTCCTCGCTCTCCTCGACTGCTTTTCTTCTCCACCAACTACCGCTTCTTAGCCACTTTCCATTCTTTAAAGTGTCTAAGAAAGCCTTTCGCTCATTACTTTTTTTGTCCCATAAAGCATCTCTCTGCCTTGGTCAGAGGGTATATTTGTCGTCTGTTGTCGAAACTCTTTCGCAGTTGACCTGTGAACTATCAAACTATCAAAACCAGTTCTCTCTCACGCCCGCCAACCAAATACCCCCCCTGGATTATATATACACACACATATATATATACCAGCCTCGACCTTGATTCACCTCGGAAACTGCTATTGAAAAGGAAATCCGGAAGAAAGGAGAAGCAGAAAGAAGGCAATCCCACCGCACAAGATGAAGTCCTCCGTGCTGATCACGGCGCTCTGCGTCGCCGGCTCCCTGGCGGCCGAACAAATCAGCCCTCCAAATGAAGTCGTCGTTACCGCAAAGAAGGTTGTAGTTGTTACTACGACGGTGACAACCACCATCCCTTGCCCGACGGTCATACCAACCACTTCGTACAAGCCAGAGCCGACTTCCAAGCCCCCCGTTATCCCTCCTGTGCCGACCTCGTCTGCAGAGCCTCTCCCACCACCTCCTGTTGAGCCTTCTACGATTCCCTGTCCTGAGCCTGGAACATCAACCTACGCTCCTCCACCACCACCGCCGCCTACTTCTGCTCCTGCACCACCAGCACCAGCACCACCACCACCTTCCTCTGCTCCTGCACCACCAGCGCCGCCGCCATCGCAGCCTTCTCAGGGCCCTGCACCTCCACCACCACCGCCAGGGAAGGACTATAAGGAGCAAACTGACTACCATCACAACGTTCACCGTTCCAACCACTCTGCTCCTGCTCTCACCTGGTCTACTGCTCTGGAAAACAGCGCCAGAAAGCTCGCCGAGACCTGTATCTACGGCCATGACACGTATGCAAATTATCTGTCCCCTTTTTTGAAGCATTGAACAAGTAACTAACTGAATTGTGAACACAGGAGCATTGATGGCGGTGGATACGGCCAAAACATCGGATACCAGTCCGGATACAACAGCGTTGCTTCTCTCCTTACCCAACAAATGTACAACGAGGAGGTCGTCCTCTTTGAGGGCAACTATGGCAATAACAACCCATCCAACTTCCATGCATGGGGCCATTTCACCCAGATGGTCTGGATTAGTACCACCCACTACGCCTGTTACACTGCCCATTGTTCCAACCTCGGGGGCCAGGGTTCTGGCGGAGACGCCTATTACACTGTTTGCAACTACAGCCCTCCTGGTATGTATACCTTCAATTCAATTCCACCTCATGTACGGAGTACAATGCTAACGATATATCGAATAGGAAACGTCCTTGGCCAATATGCTGCAAACGTCAAACCTCCAAAGGGGCAGCCTATAGTTACTGTGTAAAGAGGCTGGCGTAACTATCCAGTACAAATATACCTTGAAAAGGGATATCAGCGCAATTGCCATAAATGCTATCATCTACCAAGGATATCGTCCTCCATCCGCAAGCCGGGGTTCTTCATGGGATTGGATCTTGATCTACCTTCATCTCCTTCTTATACCGCTTCTGCCTCTGGCCGTTCCTCTCAGGGGCCTTCATTTGTCCGGTCGTTTCCTCCTTTCTTCTAGACTTGACAACAAAATTCCGTTCGATGTTTTAACCTTCTTCTTTCACCCCTTTTTCCCTCTTTTAAAACAAAGAACCATCACTTACTTTTCTCTGGCTTCTTTCACACGGCCCCGTCGAGGGCATTGATTCGCTTCGTTTTGGCCATGGCTGCTACCCGCCTTGACCAACCCCTTTTTCTCTCTGTCTCTTTTTGGACTTTTACCAAAGCCACTTGTCTGAACACATGTCTTCTTCCCTTCTTGTTTATGTATGTTTTTTTCGTAGCCTTTTTATGCTTATTGATGAGTAGCTCTATGAACCATCTGTGAATATGAAAGGAAAGACAAAATACTTGGACAAGTGAGTTGTACATTCATCTTGGGCTCTTGTATGATGTTCCTGTATGATAATTAGTGGATCAAGATTAGCTGTTGTCTATCTCAACTGGATCCGGACAGCATGAAGTGGCAGCTTTAAGACGATACGTGGGTAAAAAATAGTATCTAAACATGCAAGGAACATGCTGCGTGCGTTTCTAACTTATATTTACACATACACATGGTCAAAAGGAAACAAAGTGTCCTCAAACCGAACTTTCAGTAGAGAGAAAAACGAAGAAATGGGTTCTAGTATTGCTCGCCTTGGTAGTTGGCATATATCTGTTTCTTGCGCAGGTGCACAGGGACTTGACCGGCCGGGGTATCGGGGATGGTTTTCTTCAGACCCTATATAAAAGAAATCCAAATCATTAGCAAAACAAGCCACACACGTTCGAAGACAACACAGACCGAGGCAAACGTACAAGTTTTTCAAACACGCAGGTGTTAAGCTGGTTCTCGTTCTTTCGGCAGTTCCACAACTGATGGTTGTTCTGCTCCAGACACTCCCAGTGTGCCTTAAACTGCTGCATGCAGTGGGTGTTGATGTCTTTTATTCTGTATCCGGCACGTCAGTATCCTGCAAAATGACCCCAAAATCCATCTTTCCGAAAACATTATCTCCAAGAATGGAACGTACACGCTTGCAGCACAACGAGTGACTTTACGGCCTTCCCTCAAACACTCCACCTCTCCTCGACCTCCCGCCTCGGCCTTACACTTCATATAATCATCGTTAAACGCTCTGCATCGGTCTCCAATAAAATATGAAGCACTCAACAGCGGTGCCGAGGTGGCTCCGATCTCCTCCACCTTAGGAATGTGGTCTGGCAAAGGCGTGTTGTCCGTGATGGACTCTTGGTTGAATCTGTACACACAGTCGTCAGCAGCGGGTTATCGGGCAAAATGGTGGGCGATTGCGGGGGCACACACTGAGGTCTTCGTGCGCCGGACATCTTGCTGGCTCAATGGCTATTCGCAGGTGGAAGCTGGCGGTCTTGAAGCTGCCCGGGCGTCTCTGCGCTTTGGAAACAGCTTCGGTGCAGGATGAAGTCAATCGCCAATTTCCTGATTGGTCGATGTGACGGATTATATTTGTTCCGCTCTAGGCTGCGGCCGGGCGCGGCCTGAGGTCGCTGAGGTTCATTATTATTATTACTCTACACCATTAATTGATATAGTTCATATGTCGATTTTTAGAAACTAGAAAGTGATATGGTTTGCTTTTTCTATAACTAATGGATGGCTACCCGTGACATAGGTGCGGTGCTTCTATGGGGAAACTGCGCACCTCGAGAAAGGCTGGAAGTTGTGAATTTTGAAAACTGAGAACAGAGAAATCATAGGAGCAACATCTGACTATGGAGAAATTATAGGATATCGCAATAAACATCCCTCCTGCAATGGTACCCACGGAGTATCCGACACTGATTGCTCTAGTCAACCCACAGCCCACCAGTGCATGAGGACTACGAGATATTGTTTGATTCCCGTATTTAACTGGTAAATTAGTAAGCCTTTTACGCCAATCATAGCCTTGAAACTCTTAATTGATTGATAAACAACCAATGATAATTCCTGCATTGATTTTGGCGGCTTTCACTCTTTTTATTGATTTTTGTTTTTATAAACATCCAACCTCAGACCAAAAACCCGACTACCTAACATCCATGTCCTACATGCTTTATCCGATCCTGGATAATATAATTATTCGAGCAAGTGAAAAGTGTGCATTATGCTAGCTGTCACTTTGATATCGTGGGTTTCAGCCGGTTATCACGCTGTAAGACACGGTGGACCCTTGACACTGGAGAATCACCGTTTTAACATGCTGTTAAAATGGAAGTGAATATTCAATCTATGGTTCTTGAAACTACGTTTCAAGGATATGTTGAAGAAATCAGCTGCAGCTATTACTGGGGAGTAGATGCGCTTGTAGAAATTTATTGATATCAACTCTGGGATGGCAGGATAGCCAGGATAGCCAGGACGGGCGCCTGCATGTTGTTTCTTCCATGCATATCCGTTCTTCTTATCCAATGGTATCAGCTGCAAACCAAAGGTCTCACGCTTAAGTGCATTTATTAGTGGCTTTAAATGAAATTTTTGTTCCGTGTTGTTCTTATGCCTTGGACATTCACTTGACGTGGTTGGCGGCAAGCAGGAGTGAAGACTCGCTACGCCGAACTTCATCTTTCTTCACCTGCCACTTCCACATTTTAACCACACACTCATTTTACCTTGGAAAGAAACAACCGCGTCCACTGCCACAAAGCTCTTTTATCTGCAGATACTCAGACTACTGAGAGCGGAACACTTGAAAAGCAATACCAAACAATGGAGTAAGTATTATATTGGACTATAACACTATAGTCAATGTGCTCTTGCTGATAGTTTGATAGCCACGAAATCTCGGGTGCAAGAGGTCTGCAGAAACATTGCCTTGTCAGGTGAACTAAATCGATTGACAACGTTTTTAGAATGGTGCCTCGAAGAAGAACAGCCAGAAGATGTACAGGGTGAGGACGTATTTTACGACTGCGAGCAAACACTCACCCCTGAAATCCCTGCAGGGCCCAAAGCTGAGCGAGTGAGTAGTTAAACTAGATATTCCAACTCCATCGCGGTGCTAATAGAGGACCGTTGCAGGACGACACCATTGGCCCGAGTGCAGTGCCACAATTACTGGATCCAACGCCCCTTACCACATCTACTAACACCAGCACTTCTGGTGCGCGCTATCCTAAACCTCCTACATATGTGTCTGTGAATAAAAACGCATGGGCATCTGGTGCCGCGTCATCAGGTGAGAATTCCCGAGAGATCAACGTCGAACAATGGGTTAACCTCGATAGTAGGTTCATATCGGCTCCCTATGTCGTTTGGAGTACTTAAAGAGAGGTTAGTAGTGACTAGTAATTAGTTCTGTCTGATCTTCTGTACTAATGAAATAATCTAGGGTGGGGGAGTATATCAAAGCACTAGGGCCGAACTGTGGGAGCGTCAATGACTTTTTGTTCGACAAGATCAACTATGACACGGGCGCATTTATTCCGCATCCAAAGAAACAGTCTGAACAAGTATGAGTAGGTTACCTGTCATTGTTTGCCTTGACTAATGTGCATTATTCTAGTGGCTGCATATCTGGGGAAGTCCAGCTCAAGTAGCGGCTGCGAAGAGCGCCCTTATGCGCTTACTCAACCGCTGCTCCGACATTGGGCCCTCGAAGAAGAAAAAGGGAATTTTTGCTAAAATTTCCAGTTACTCCCAAGTCAAGGAGGCACGCCTTGACCAAATTGACAAATCCAGTACTGTTATCGAGCTGCTTCGCCAGAGACCAAGCCCGGCTTTTGAATTCTTGGAAACTGTGCGTTATTCCCCATCTCAATATATTTGCGCTCTTACACTAATATCTTGCAAATAGCTGCTCTTTTTATGGCCAACGGACGAGGTACCATTTGATCTATTAGGTCCTCAGTTAGAAGCACTCGACCCTATTCGCCGGGAGACTGGTTGCTACATTTACATCTACGATGAACAGCCATCCTTTATAAGAGTCGATGGTGACGATCATGACACCATAATAACAGCTGTGCACAGACTTCGGGCTAAATGGGCCGAAATCATGGCAAAGATTCATATGCAGTCGAAACTTTACCTTGTGCAGGCAGCTTCGTCAAACATTCGAAACAAAGAGGTTGCAATAGCTCGAGTAGCCCATTCTGTAGGAGGATTAGGGCAGATGTATGCCACACCAGTGCTACATGAGATACCTCTGACATCAATGGATCCAGACTCTATGCAAGACCGAGATGAAGATTCTCTCAACACTAACGACAGCTGCCTCCGTGAGACTGTTGAAGAATCACTACAGGGACTTCGATTTCTCCGCGGCCATGTGCGTATGCGGGTCAACTTTGGAACATTCATACTTGATGACTATAGGGAACCCAAGAACTCAAGAGCTCGATATTCTTTTGATGAGTTCAGAACAATGTTGCTTAATTCCAGGACTAGAGGACATCTAGTGCAAGGGTAACATTCCCTGCTCTCTAAGTTTGATCGATGCGATAGCTACTAACAATCTGTTAGACTCAAATATACTGGTGGGGATACCAGCCTCTTGGCCAAGTGCAGCTCTGCCGCTCATATTCTAGCCCCCTTAAACGGGCCTGCTATGGATTCTCAAACGCAACCGGAACCATTGTATGCTGTTATCTTCGAGTTCCAGGGCAACAGCTCCCTCCTGAGGCTGGAAGTTGAATTTGCAAAGTCCCCTTCTACAAATCACTTTGAGGTTTACCAGAAGCGTTGGATCCGGCCACAAGGTGATGATAGTGTTGGAGATACACGGCCCCTTCTCCAAGTTGCCGTTATTGACTTTGAAAGGTATTTTCTTCTTTTGAGCCTACAAACCCATTGTACTTATTTGTACTAACTATCTCCATAGATCAGACTGGCAATTAGAAATCAAATCCCTTGAATTTCAGGAGCCTTCGACAATTGAACAGTCTCTAAGAGAGTTCTCTCATTCTGTACATTTCCACCCCGAGAAAATGCCTGATTTGAGTGGTCCCGGGAAACAACGAGTATCTTTCTCAAATCTTGCACCAGTCGCCCGGATTGTCGAGAAGTCAGCGCTACGCTACCGGCTTAAGGGAACAAATTACATTTTTGAACTCGCCCGATACGATGAATATTCGCGTGCTCAATTGACAGCCTCTCAGATTCTTTTACAAGGGCCAAGTTCGAATAACATGTCACCAGTACCCATAACGTCTTGGGGTGCATCTATTTTCGACCTTCAATGGGATAATATGCTGGGCCAGCATGCAAATTTCGGAGTCGGGCACAATGCAGAATGGAGTCCTAGTCTAAACACTTTCTTCCCTTGTTTTGGAGACGCTGACCCATCTGATCTACGAAGTGGATTTAACTCCTTTATGCCTCTTATCGAACAAGTGTCGACACTACTCGGACAAAAGGGTGAGGCTGATTCTAAGGGTCAAGCTGCAGAACAGCAGAGGCAGGAGGCAGTAGAGGAAGGCAGCTCCGATAGCTCAACCTCCAGAACTCATTCAATTATATGAGCTTAGTTCAATCACACTCTATGGGATAATAACGGTATTTTAGTAGCTAGGGAGCATAGGAGATAAAAATCTCAGGCATATCTTCAATTTGGCCATCAATCATTAAAAGTTGTTCTAGCATGTGTCAAAGAGAGCGAATTGAGAAATAAATAAGGAAAAAAAGGGAGAGAGATCATGAATTCCTTTTTTGTATGCCTAATGCCATGACAGACCAAGTGACCTATATTTTTAATCCAAACAACTGCTGATACCTCTCTCACAGGTCTGAACCGAAGATTCCACGGGGACTTAGAAGGTTCAACCGAGTCTTCACTCCAACAATGTCGCTACCTTATCCCCTGCACTCTGGCCTCTGCAATAGAACCGGCTATGCTTAGCCTTGTCCGCCATACACTCCGGAGACTGCTGTCAATTTCGGATATGGACATCTTCGGTTTATTCAAGCTTGTGCGACTCCGCTAGGCCCTGCCTGCGCCACATTGCCTTCGCCAGCGAGAAGTTTTTGGCGCAACACTGCATCATTCTTGTTAGTAGGTAATTACCCAAGTTAGAGGGCCACAGGGCATCGCATATTGAACAATACCTTCTTCAACGACTCTTAGATTCGTGCTCTTGCCGGCCACAATCTTCTCTAGCTCACGCAAGTTTGTTCCCAACTCTCCCACTTTCCCATTGTAAAATTCTATAGCTTTGGCTGGTGTCTATCACAGCGATCCGTTAGCACTGTGAATCCCCATCCTTGCCTCCATATCCGCCAATTGAGATGAGATGGGTCGAGACAAAACAGGAGTGCCGTACCTTTTCGACATAGAACCCAGTCCCGACGTCTACGATCACCTTTTCTCTATCCGATAGCTTCCCTTTGACATATAACGAGTTGGTCAACGGCACTAATATATCACTCTCCTGTCCATCCTTTTCTGGCTTCGCGAGAATACCATCGTTTATAGAACGGATGCATTCTCTGAACTTCGATTGCGCGGATCGTAGTTTCGTATGTGATGATGTGAGATGTTCGAGCTCGGAGCTTAGGCGGGACTGGAGAGAGCGAAGCTGAGGTACGGATAATGTAGCAACGTCAACTATTGCGTTTGCTGGTTAGCATGCAGGATATTTAAATGTATCTGCCATCTCGTGCTGGGACGGGCTGAATTATCAGCGAAAGGACCTGAGTGCGGGGTTGTAGTGACGAACCTGCGCCAGGAGCGGCGGCAGAGGTTTTCTGCGAAGAAGCCATTTCAATTCTCAACCCTGTATTCAAATATAAAAACGATTGTATTGATTGGTAGTTATTGTTGTGTTGGAGTTTAGGAATTGTTGAATGTGTTTGTTAGCTAGTTAGTGAACTAGCGGGAAGTGACGTGTGGGAGATTTATGGTCGAACACGAACGTAAGTTTTGTTATATTTAATCAATTCCAAGGATTCAGCCTGTCGTGATGGAAGTAAGGTAAAATAATTATAATACTTTACGGAATAACAGCTTGAGATCTTGAATATAGAATAAAAATTTCTTTAATACCGGTTCTATCCCATAGTTGTACACAATACCTCCAGAACGCCAATGCTAGTACATACAGTATTATACAAACATACTCCATAAAAACCATGAGCCGCCAGAAGAAGAGCTGGACAATGCTATAGTTGGCTAAGCAAGGATGAAACAAGTTCAGGAACTTCCTCCAAGGAAACTTTAGTTCGGAGATTTCCTAGTCGTCGACACTGGACTTCCACCTTGTTGCCCGCTCCCCATGAATTCTTTCCAACTGCCAGAATGATGGGATATCCAATCATGTCCGCATCTCTCAACTTCCAGGCGAAGTCTTTCTTTCTATCATCCAATATCGTGTCAATCGGCTGCTGGGTTGTCTGAGTAACGATGTCGTATACCAGCTCGCCTTCTTTCTCCAGACCCTTCCCAGGTACAACAGCCACCTGGAAGGGAGCAATGGCTTGCGGCCAGTTAAGGCCCTTTTCATCTGCTAGGATATCCGATACCGCCGATATCATTCGCGACACCCCAATACCATGACAGCCCATTTGTATTGGAACTGGTTCCTGCTTCCCTTTTTGTCCTGCTCCAGCTAGGATGGCAGGGTTTATGGATACATTGGCTTGTAGCACCTCGCTATATCGTGTACCCAGGTGAAAAGTGTGCGCAAGCTCAATGGACTGGTCTGTTTTGAGAGTAGGGCTTCCGCAATTGGGGCATTCATCTCCTGATCTGGCTCGGAGTAGATCCAGACCGTCATTCGTTCCAGGGAAGCGGTCAAGCAGTGAGGATTGAATGTCAAGGTTGTTGCTAGACATCCCATGTAGAAGGTCCTGAATTGGCGGCCGATCATAGACACGGACCCTGAAATCATAGATATCCAGGACACGTATATTTTGTTTGGTCGTCTGAGGTTGGTTCTGGATTTCAGCTTTCCACGTAGCAAGGGCGTCCTTGACACCTATGTCAATATCAATCCCATAGGCAGAAGCCACTGATTTCAGAGAATGTTGGTTCACTTCCCGCTGAACAGGCTCTGACTGCCCGTCAGCGATAAGGAATTTGGGGTAAAATGCCCTCACCAAGACTTTCCTGTCTTTAGAGATTGCCGACCACTGGCCTGTTGAAATGGCTGCTGCCTCTTGGTGGCCTAGCCCGTCAGTTGAGGAGTTTAAATTTGGCATGTGTTCAGTTCGTTTGCAAGAGGTTTTCCCGCTGGCTAACTCCTCATTGAAGACATATTCACACTTAGAGCAGCTGACTATAGTATCTTCTCCCTTCGGACTGGGAAAATGAAACTCGTGACTTAAATTGCCTCCCATGTTGCCCGATGAAGCCGAGGCAACAACATATGGCAACTTTAATTCCTTGAAGAGACTAATATAGGCTTCTTTCACTGTATTATAGGTCTTAATTGCCTCTGCTTCAGTAGAGTCAAAAGTGTAGAGATCCTTCATGACGAATTCTCTACCACGCAAGAGGCCATGCCGCGGTCTTGGTTCATCACGGTATTTTCTCGCTAGAATCTATTGTTAGCGCCTTGATGTAGAATTTGTGTATTAAAGAATAGTCTTACAAATTTGATATACACGTAGCGGTAGATCTCGGTATGATTTGATCAGCCCAGATACAACAGTAGTAATCTCTTCTTCATGAGTTGGGGCAAGAAGGAACGGAGTCTTCTTTCTATCCACAAATCGAAATACCTATTTTAAAAGTTATTATCAAACTATACACGCAAAAACATGAATCAACCGCATACCTCAGAATCGTCGTCATGGAGTCTCCCCGACTTCTTCCATAGAGCCTGAGAAGATAAGGATGATAATGACAGCTTTGAAGCGTCTATAAGAGCATATTAGTCGTAGATTCACTGGCTTGAAGAGGAGCTACTTACTGAGTTTGCGCATATGCTTATCAATAAGCCTCTCTAATTTCTCTTGGACTCGGAGGCCAAGTGGAAGAAGGTGAAATACCCCTGAGTAGGGCTATGCGATATCAGCTTGAAACTCGCTATACTCAAAGCTATGTAACGCACCTGTCTTAGGAATCCAGCCCTAATAAGAAGGTCGTTAGAGTCCACTATACAGGAATTAGTGTCAAACAACTCCTAAAAAGGAAGTAGTTTTACTTACCTCCATTCTTAGATTCTGCTATTCCGCCAGAGGGAATCCAGAAACTAGAGGCTCTATTCCTCGTGTCATCCTGCAAAATATGTTAGAATAGTATTATAATTTAGGAGGTATATCACATACATGGTATCTTCGGAGGCTTTGAACTTGGCCTGCATAAGGTATGTTCAATACTGGTCGCCAATGAAGCGACTTTGGGCCACGCTTAAGGCCGGCCTGAAGAAACATGACATTAAACCAAATTAGCTGTTGACAAGAGGGAATTGATAATCCTAGATGGATGTTGAAGTTGCCTCGATGTATATAGCTAGATGCGAGGACGAGGTTCGACTTTTTTGAACTTTCCCCCTTGCCTTATCTGATCGGCCCCCGGCCGCGAGCTTCCTCCGGGTGAACCATTTATCCGATATAAAAAATTGCCCTTTTTTTCCAATTATTATTTTTCTAGAACAAACTCCCGAAGGCTCAGATTTCTTATCTCGGGGCCAACCAGGTATTTTTACAACATGGCAAAGGGGAAAGGAAAAGAGGTTGAGTCGCTCAAAGCCAAGGATGGCGCTGCCGCTGAAAAGAAGCGGCCGAGCAGTGATGCGGACGCAACACCAAGCTTTTCTGATGCTATGGTAGCTAGTCTTACCAAACGAATTGAACAGAAGCTAAAGGGCGACGAAGGCGCAAATGGAAGTCCGTCGAAAGCTGAAAAGAAGCAGAAATCGGAAAGGAATGAAAAGCGCAAGGAACGGAACCAAGCCACCGAGACCAAGCCCACCGAGAAACCTGTCAAAAAACGAGAGCTACTTGCAGACGTTAAGCCTACCGATAAAGCGGGAAAGAAACGGGACCGGAGTGGGAAAATTATAAAATCTGAAGTTTCCGAAAAGCCATACTCAACGGCGGGGGGGCAGCATGATGTCGGGAAGAACCTGGAAGAGGAGGTATATGCAATTGGTGGGACGAAGGAGGATCTTGACCTGGTAGCTGGTGTTGAATCGGACTCAGAGATGGAGGACAAGGAGGTTTCCAGCGGCGATTTGGAGAAGCTTCGAAGGGACCTTGGTAGACTTATCAATGGCGGGAATGAGCTCCCTGAAGTTCCAGACCTCCCTATGCAGGAGACGAAGCCCGCTAAAACGAAGCAGGAACGGAAGCAGGAGGGGAAGCAGTCCGAGGAAAACAGAACTGAAAAACCGGCACAAGAGAAGAAATCTAAGGGGAATAATGCTTTAGAGAAGAAGACGGAGAGTAAAAAGACCCAGAGAAATGATTCTCTGCCCTCAACTTTAACACAAGACTCTAAAATTCTCAAGAAAGGTCCATCCTCTTCGAATCTTGTAAGTAAAATATTCCCCTTTGGTGAAGGTAGTTTATACTAACTCACATCGTGAATAGGTTATCCCTGAGCGTTCCGATTGGTATGCTACTCTGCTTCCAGAAATATCCTATGATTCCGGTCACCACGTAAATGTATCTCGTTCAGTGCTGGAGCGCATGCGTGAATATGCTATGACATTGTTGGAAGCCGAAAATAAAGCATACACGTCGAATAGGGACTCTAAATCCTCAAGCTACAAGTTTTACTCGACAATTGTCTCTTCAGGTACTCTAAGTGACAAAATATCGGCTTTGACCCTTTCGGTACAAGAATCGCCTCTTCACAATACACAGGCATTGGAAAATTTGGTTGGTTTGGCCAAAAAGCGGAGCAGAGCCCAAGCGGTAGAAGTGTTGCGATCGCTGAAAGATCTGTTTGCACAAGGCACTCTACTTCCCAGTGATCGAAGACTGAAACATTTCGTTAATCAACCTGCCTTGACTGCTGCACTATCGGAGGCAGGAGGCCATTGGGACATCGGCGATAAGCTTCCGAATCAAATCGAGAAAAGCCATTTGATTATGTGGGCATTTGAAGATTTCCTCAAAGACCAATACTTCGAGGTATTGAAGGTTCTTGAAGTTTGGTGCAATGATGAAATCGAGTTTTCACGGTCCAGAGCTCTGAGTTACGTTTACGAACTTCTAAAGGAGAAACCGGAACAGGAATCAAACTTGCTACGCCTTCTTGTGAACAAGTTAGGCGACCCAAGCAAGAAGATTGCCTCACGAGCGTCGTATCTTCTCCTTCAACTCGAACAAGCTCATCCACTCATGAAGGGAACTATTGTCTCTTCGATAGAGTCGGAGTCATTGTTTCGCCCTGGCCAGAGCCAACATGCAAAGTATTACGGAGTTATCACTCTAAACCAAACTATCTTGAGCAAGAGTGATGATAAAGTTGCATCTCAACTTCTTGATATCTATTTCCCCCTTTTTGTTGCTCTCCTAAAGCCCAAGAAGGACGTTCATGCCCAAAAGATACTTAAAAAGAAGGGAAAGCACTCTAAGAAGGGTAAAAAGGGTAAAGAAGACTATGAAGATGCCAAAGGGGAGGCTCAAGAGGATGAGCTTCGGGAGAAACTTATTTCAGCAGTTTTGGTTGGCGTTAACCGCGCTTATCCCTTTACTACGTCAAGCTATGAATTGTATGTTGATCCTTATTCAAACCCGTTCCAATGTTGCAAGCTAACTTTAATTTACTCTCAGGCTTTCTAAACATCTGGATACCCTTTTCCGTATTACGAATTCTTCTAACTTTAACACTAGCATTCAGGCTCTTATGCTTATTCAACAGCTCTCTTCATCTCATGCAGTGTCAGCGGATCGCTTTTATAAAACGCTCTATGAATCATTACTGGATCCTCGGGTGGCTACATCATCCAAACAGTCGATGTACCTCAACCTGCTATACAAGGCCCTGAACACGGACATTAACATTAAACGAATTAAAGCGTTTATCAAGCGTCTAGTACAGATATTAGGCGTGCACAACCCATCTTTTAGTTGTGGAGTCTTGTATCTGATCCAAAAATTGGAAGCAACTTTCCCATCTCTGACAGCTATGGTGGATCAACCAGAAGATGCCGAGGATGATGACGAGGAAGAAGTCTTCAGGGACGTTCCAGATGAAGAAGATGAGATGGTAGACAAGGAAGAACCTGAAAAGCAGCCATCGGTAACTCGTTATGATCCTCGAAAGAGAGACCCAGAGCAAAGCAACGCTGATCGAAGCTGTCTGTGGGAGTTGGTTCGTAGCTCTTGATGCAGTTTCTTAATAACTATTGGCTCGAAGACACTAACAATCGTTTTCTTTTTTAGCTTCCATATCTATCACATTACCACCCCTCGGTAGCTGTCAGTGCTAAACAGCTGCTCCTACATGAGAAAATGTCTGGAAAGCCAGATCTCACGATTCATACTCTCACCCATTTTCTGGATCGTTTCGTTTATAAATCTCCCAAAGTTGCGCCTAGCCTTCGCGGATCTTCCATTATGCAACCTCTTGCTGGCGGGGATTCTAGTGGTCTCCTGGTAACATCTGGGCGCAATACGACTCAGCAACCAGTCAACAGCGAGTCGTTCTGGAGAAAACGAAGCGACGAGGTTTCTGCTGAAGACGTTTTCTTCCATGATTACTTTAACCGACTTGGTAAAGACAAAATGCGCCAGAAATCCAAGAAAAAAGCTGCCAAGGATGACGAAGAAGGGGAGAGTGACGAAGAGTCCGAAGTTTGGAAAGCTTTGGTACAGTCACAGCCTGAGCTCGATGGTGAAGGCGTTAGTGACGACGACATGGACATGGAGGGTTTTGATTCCGCTATGGAAGATAGTGATCGTGCTGATCTAGACGGCATGGATGAAGACATGGATGAGGAGGATCGTGAGATTGACGATGATGTTATCATCAATGACGAAAGCTCGGAGGAGGAGGATGATGAGGAAGCAGTTTCGGAGGCTGGAATGGATAATTCTGTCGATATTGACGAGGAGGTGTTCAATTTTGATCAATCAGACGAGGAAGCATTCCTCGACAGTGACCAGGAGCTACCGTCAGATTTGGATGATGAAGTCACTGAGGCGAAAGACACAAAGAAGTCTGATCAGCCGAAGAGAGAAAAGAGACGAAAACTCAAGCACCTGCCTACGTTTGCGTCTGTTGAAGACTATGCAGCTTTGTTGGGCAAGGATGACGACGAAGACTTTTGATTTATGTTGACTCTTGACATAGAATTTGATTGTAATGTGAAACAATCATGTTGAACTACTAGAGAGACTCGTTTGGTAATGCTCACAACCTTCATCCGTTATGTTATTGTTGTACATCATTAGACGCTAAATAGCAAGAATACCCCCAATAAAAGCAATGCCTTGATCCTGACGGCTTTTCCCCTGATGTTATGTGCATAATATTCGGCCAACCCCATTCATTAATACTACCTGCTCTCTCGCATGCAAATAAGAAGCAATCAAAGGTAAAACCAAAACAAGTTAAATATATCCCTGAACTGCGATGCCGGGAATTCCCAGCACATGGCGCAAATCTCGACAGAAAGCTCCATCAGTATGATAGGCACCATGTCCCACAATCTCGTCCACTTCCATCTTCCGCAGGCGAGCTACAATCACCACGCATGCCTCTGCCCAAGCGACCATTGTGCCGGAGAGCCCCTCGTAGAGGCTATAAGGGTGGTCCGGCATACGATATTGGATGCTCTCTTCGTACGTATGGGTATTGAATGGCTGTGTCTTTCTGACATGCAGAAGGAAAGCCAGTGCTCGCGAGAGGTATTGGTCGGCAGAGTACTTTTGGGGGGGCGGTGGTGTCCGAGCCAATTTTTCGCTGAACGCGATCCTATCGGCCCTCGAGCCCTGAGGCCCATATTCAAATAAGTTGTGGAGCATTAGGAAAGGCCATGCGTTTCCTGCAATGCCATGGCATAAGCCACCCCCTTTGAAGATGAGGCCTTGCTCCCAAACCCGCTGGCTAGCGAGGTATATTGCATGATCCCAACATGGTTCCCACTCCAGGCTCGCCAGACGTGCAATGCCTCGTGCGCGAGCTAAAAGGACTAGGAACCCGGGGGCACCGTGACAGATCTGGACCAGAGGGGACCGTCGTGCTAGGGGATTATGTGGCAACGACGAAGGAAGGTGGCCTTCGTTCGCAATGGTCAGTTTGCAAAGCTGTGTGATTGTCTTCCCAATTATAGGGAGGTGATTACTCTCAGGGGCTCCATCCCCTAATTCTTCAAGCTTGCATTCAAGAAGAATGGCAAGGATACCGCCTATATCTATGGTGAGCACGTTATGAACCATGGGCAGATTTCATGGAGTGGGTACCTACAAATTCCGTGACAGCTAGAATTATGCAGCGTCATATGTTAGTGTTCTGATATGAGATTTGGCTGAGCAAGCCGCACGGGAGACTTACCTTCCTACATAATATTTGCCCCGACATGGCCACATCAGGGGAAGAGCCTCACTCTCTCCATGCTCTTCTACGAACATCTCCGCTCCAATTTTACCCGCCTCTATTATACAATCCACCAAAAGCGGCACACTCTTGAACACTAGCTCGTAAGATGCTGCAGTCTCCCTATCAAGACGGAAATGACGGAATGCTAAGACAGCCCTCAGGAGTCCGGCCCTTCCACTCAGAGCATCGTCGTATCCCAGGCCGTAGCTTTCATCGCATGCATGATCAAAGGCCTCACAGACACAGGCCACGTCCCGTGAATGAATCCTACAAACACCTCCGTTTCGAGAAGTCATATTTGCAGCGGCAGCAAAGGTACGAGCAAATGCGGCGCCGAGGTGAACGGATCCGGTTGGCGATACCTGGCCATGGTGCGGGTGTATCTCAACTAGATGCGGACTGAGACGCTCTTTGGCCAGGCTGTAAGCGCTAGAAATCAACGCATCAGTTTCTGCTTTGTTGCCACCAAGATATTTAGCTTAAATAGCAATGCGAGTAGCCATAACCGCGATTCCTTTGGTTTGACAGACCGATGCTCAGCCAGTTGCTTAACTAAGTATGATATTGGCCGTATGGGGTTGTGCTTACCATTGTCGCCAGTGTACAGAGAGCCGAATGCCTTGGTATCGTTTATATCTGGAGCAGGACTATTCGCCTTAAGCAACGCAAACGCACGCACGATGGCCTCTCTGAGCTCAGTGAGCGTGTTCTGCAGTGACACCTTGTCGATGGGGACCAGACAGAGGTCGTTTTTGAAGTACTGAGGCATGGTCACTCTAGCATGCCAACAGAGATAACTCGAGAAACGCTCCGCAACAGCCCCTTACAGCAGTCACTATGGAAGTACACACCCCGTATCTAGACTGATCACCATCTGATCGACCCGTCTGTCCATTGTATATCAAAGCTTGCATGGCCTTCTGTGGCAAAGGCTGCTGGCTGCTGTGATGTCATCCCGCTGCAGCTGTTTGCCTGGCTGGGCAATTAACTCCGAGGCCACGGCCAGGGAAGCCTACAACTAGTTATAGTTTACTTCTGCAGTAAGATGCATGTCTACTACTTCGGTTGAGCATCAATCTCTGCTGACGGCCTCAATGTCTTCCACAGCCACAAAGCTCGTTCATTTGGACACGCCCACTTGGCAGACTAAACATTCTCCTCCTTTTGTCCAAAATGCCGTTTGTGCACCTTCGTGGATGCGGTGCTCCCGCTGAGTCCAACTGTTTTCTCGTTCCAGGTCGCTTAGCAGAGCTCTTGCGGCAAATTTCTGAGGGAGCGAATCTTTCTCTTGGAGAGCCATGATCGGAATGGTGGTATTGGATATCCTTCCATCTCGACCGGTTTTGAAGTTAACTAATTCTGGAGCTTGAGTTTATTTGTCCATTCTAGTTAAGCCAGGATGAAGATGCGATTTATTCCGAAGGGGCTTGATGTCCGCCGGGGACATCTGGACGACAGGTGGTGATATGGACGTATCGCTCCTATAAGCAAAGGGTTAGCCTCATAAACCCGGAAATTTTACGCGGTAACTAGAGGGTAGTTATCCTTCCGTTCGTTTTTGGTATCTATGCCCTCGATTTCAACACTCTATGGCATATATTGAGGAAGCAATGGAAAGGCTTACGCTTAGCCAGGCTAACCAGATGACTCTTCAGGGCCCAGAGACCCCGCTCTGTTTTTCTTCTGGGCCGCAGGGGTCTCGACATGTATATATCCTAAATTCAATATGGAGTGTTTCCCTAAGCCTGAACCACTGATCGGTAGACTTAAGAGCTGTACTTATGCAGTTCTAGAGATCTACGGGAGTGCAAAACTGAAGTGAAATTGGCAAGGTTCTCGTCCAATTTATCTGGGAAACGCTATTATGAAGGGGATCATACCAATAACATCCAAATCCTGCATTACAAGAGCACAGATTTGGACAGCTTCGCTAAGCATGAAGATACCATCCACGCTCCTTTATCATTGAATGATTATGCAGAGATAGTGATAAGTTATACCGTAAGTCAGAGTGATGCTGATGTTATGGCAAACCAGAGTACGCTGCATGGGCACATCCTTAACAATTGTCCTTCTCGAATTAATAAAGTATAACACTCAAGCATACAACGTTCACACAGAAACAATATAACTATATTGCAGATGCTGAGATTTCAATTCCCCAAGAAACGAATCTAACGACTTCCGTCTAAACATCATCAGTAGAGATGGTTAACTACACAATCGTTAACCAGCAGGAGCGTATGCAGCCCTTAAAGAGACACACAATTATCACCAGCTAACAGTGGACTGTGGCTAGTTGTGGAAAACCTCTTCGATTCATTTCATTCTGGGAATGGTTCCAGGTTCTACTTCCCAACTTATATCGTTCAAATTGATTCACTTGGGAAGCACAGGATACTTGTACATCCACATGTCTACTCCGCACGGAGTACTATAAAATATAGTATTTCAACGAGCCGCGATGGATCTGTGGGCTGATTGGATGAAAAGGCATCACTGTGGTATATAATACCGGCCCGAATACGCGGTACCAGTAATTTTTCCCGGCTTGTCTATTTTCTTATTTTTACGCCGCAAAATGTCAACGCTAATTACGGAGTAAGCTATGGAGATATACGGCACCCCCCTCGCATCCTCGCAAGGCACAACTTCTTTCAATCAGAAGCATGTATGTTCCCGTCTCACAGCCTCGTTCTTCGCTAGGCTATATGCGAGTCCATTGCTAGTTCGACAGGGTTCGGACATCTCCTACCCGGACCCCATAGCGAGGCTGAAATTGAACAGGCCAGAACGAACCCTAATCATCCTTCAGGAAAAAACAACGAACAAGCTGAGTGGTGATGTTGACAGCTTTAAAAAGCCGGCTGACCCCAGGGGGGCTGGGGTGGATCTACCACGTCGATTTCTGTTCTCTCTTGATACACTGACACCGTCCTCCATGGAGTCTATGTTATAAGTCTCCTGCCTGTATTGCACCTTTTTCATCCACTGAAATCAACGAGAGACTCTTCATTATGTCTGGACCTGAGCCTGCCGATGATGTCGACATCGATCAGATGTGGAGGGAGACTGAGATCGAATTCCAGAACTTGAGCGGAAACAGCACCAAGGATTTGAAACAGCTCACTGTCGAAGATGTTCTCGCGAATCTCCAGCAGAAAAAAGAGGCGGATGCAAAAACCAGCGCAAGATACGCAAGGGTTAAACATGCTGTGGATAAAACACTTGTTTGTATTCAGACGCTTGGGTCCTTTGCTGCCTCTGTTGCCTCGAATGTAAGTCAAAGCTTATACTCCGTAACTGTATTTCAGTATACGCTTCATATTAATATGTGTCTGTAGTTTTTCGGACCTTCAAACCTTTGCTTCAGCGCTGTTTCCATGTTAATAACGGCTTCCCAAAAGTATTCCAAAATTTTTGATGGGCTCTCGGAACTTTTTGAGCGCATATCAACATTTTTAGACCGATTCCAAATATATGCAAGATCTAAGGTCGTCGGAGTCAAAATTGACCCTCACCTTAGGCGGATTATCCATGATTTGTTGCGTAGCTTTGTACGCATCTGTGCCCTGTCTATCAAAATATCAAAACATTCCAAGGTCCTTTTGGCACTTGAGGTATTCAGTTTTGGAAGCGATAAAGGTGTTTCCGCAGAACTTAGCAAGCTGGAAAATCTGGTGCAGAATGAAACTAAAATGAGCATTGCTCTGATTCTGGAATCCGCCAAGATTAGCGAAGGGAAGATCACAGCTGGATTTTCGGATGTCAAATCATCTATTGATACAGTCGACTCAAAGCTGGACACTCTTGATGGACACATGGATAGTGTCTCCACCCTTTTAGAAAAACATGACCTTGCTGAAAGACGTAGGGATCAGGAAGGGCAATCTAAACAGCGACGAGACAAAATTAAAGCTGCTTTGAAAATCGACAAAGAAGTGTGGAGGTCATACCAGGAAGATTATGTGAGCAACATAGTCCCAGGAACCGGCCAGTGGCTTCTGAACGATCCCCAATTTTCTGCCTGGGCAGACCCTAATACCAAGTCGCCCCCAATATTTGGTCTCAAGGCTAAGGAAGGGTATGGAAAGAGTTATTTATCATCTGCAGCGATCAGGCATCTGTACCGGCTCTACCCACCAGGGAACCAGGATGAAAGGATGTCCGTCGCATACTACTTCTTTGGGGGAACAACCTTTAACTCTACGGAAAAATCAGTGAACATTGCACTCAGATCGATTATTTGGCAGCTGACACAGAACGATGCGGTCTATCAGAAGAATGTGGCTTCTGCTTGTGATAAACCAGAAGAATTTGGCGATTCGTTGGAACTTTGGAAACAACTTGTGGTAAATTTCTCTCCAAAGACCAATGCTGTTTTCTACATTGTCCTCGATGGTATAGAGGAGCTCGACAGTGAAATTGGGAAGCCCCTGGTTGAGGTCTTCCGTGACATATCTGCCATGGCAAATGAAAAGAGTATGATGACTGTAAGGTTATTCATTACTGGCAGGCCGACCATTTTCTCTGAAGCTGAGACAGCGCCTGGGGTTTCTCTATCCACTATCGAGCTGGGTATTCGAAACAAAGAGGACATTGAAAAGTATATTGAAATGCGGATGGACAACATGGAAATTCTCAAAAATAAGGAGAAACCAGAGATTATAGAGCTTAGGGATCTAATCAAAACAGGCCTTGGCAAAGCTACCCAGGGTGACTACTTCCAGTTGAATTATCTCCTGACCGAAATCAGTAAGAAGAGGAGGAAGAAGGAGATTCAGGAGGTACTGGAGCACGCTGGTGAGGATCGAGAGGCCACAATAGCTCGTGAGATTGACCGTCTCAACCATACTCTCGGATATGAAGACATTCAGGATCTTGTGGCAATACTCAGCTGGATAATGGGCGCAAAACGTGCGCCATTTCTAACAACCCTCGAAGGAGTTCTTTTGATCAAGAACGGCGAGGCGTCTCTTATGCCACTGGAGGAGCAGGTCCGAACTAAGTATTCTTCTCTGCTCGAGATAGCAGAGTATGACTCTGTTATACTTCGTTCCAAGGCTATTCGCGAATTTTTCAATAAGCAGACCAAAAAAGAAACCAACGAAGCGATTGCAAAGACCGAGCTACATCCAGCCGAGGTAGCAATTGTGAGGAGGTTTCTTAACAGCGTCTGTGACAAGGAGCTGTTTGAAAAATTCGGCTTCGAAGAATTCTTCAAGTCTAAGTTAGGTTCCAAATCTGCTTCAATCCGTGTGAACGTGGAGACTCTTAAAATTTACGTCATACTTGTGGGTATGAAGTCCGTCGCAAGTGATAGGGATGAAGAGTTGAAGGCCCTGAGGAACGCACATTTCTACTCCTTCCAGGAGTGCTTGGAAGCGGTTGACCTTGCGCTCACGCAGCCTGAGCCGAAAACCGAGATTGGTACATACCTTATCAAGCACTTTACTGACGAGACGTACATGAAAAAATGGTGGATTGAGGACCGAATGTTCCAACGAAGTTGGTGGTCGTATGAGGACAAACATGTTAATACGATGCTTAAATGGTTCAAAGATTCCGCCGTTACCAGGAACCTATCAGCTGAAATGAAGGAATGGGTAAATGGGCTAATCTCGAACGCCAACCCAAATGATGATCTTCTTTGCCATACTGCAAAGTACATTGCAAAGCAATGGCTACAGACCCTGAAGTGGGAGACTCGCAATTTTTTCTGGTGGCTACTCGGATATGTAACTAAGGTTTGCATCTCATCCTGTAGTGGGCTCTTTACCATATGCTAATGCTTTTATGTCGATAGATCAAAGCACGTAAAGGGGAAGGTAAGCGGGTTACATCAGATGTTTCCCCTACATTGGAGCAAATATACGATGTGGAAAAATGGGCAAAGTCTGAACTAGACATGGACACTCCCGACACACTCTGGGAAGCACAGATGGGAATTACCCTGCAAAACTTTGGATTTTACCAGGAATCTATTGATAGGTGTATTGCATCTCGCAATCTGGACGCTTCAAATTGGCGTGCCTCTTATATCCAAGCTGAATCATGCTGGGAAATGGATGATACAAAAGCATCTCTGGAACTAATAATGCCTGTGATGGAAAGATTCAGAAATGAGGAAGCATTAAGGATCGAATACGAAGAAAAGTTTTATCTTGGAGTTCTTGCGTCCTATGGAGTATGGAATACTGACATCAAGGAATACGATAAAGCCACCGCCGCTTTCCAAGAAATTCATGAGCATGACATGGACCAGTATGCGCCCATATATTGGACTTTAGAGTTGCTTGAAAAACAGGAGAAATACACAGCCATCATTGAAACACTTCAAGATTTGCAAGGCAAGAAAAACAGCAAAGGCCAAAACCGTCTCACAGCAATGCATCATCAATACGCAAACAAGGGTGAATACTTCACAAGATTGAACACGGCTGGATTTCACTCCTCCAGCATGGATGTTGTCCGTGATTCTATGTACGAAGCCTTAGCCCCAGAAAGCGTAGTTGGAGTGATCCCATACGTTACCTCATGGCTCAACTACTTCCTCGCCAACTTGTTATACCAGTATCCAAGGACTGATGCAGACAAGGCGGAAGCCATCAAAATATGGGCACATATCGTTAACAAATCCGCCCGTAAGATTTATCTTATGAGCGAGGCTGATATCCTAGAGGCGACTACTGAAAAACTGGGAGAGGTATATCTTCATCAAGCTCTCGATGCTGGAGTCGACACACCGGCTGCCGAGGAGTATTTGAAGAAATTGATGGACTTGCGCCCTGATGCGAAAGATGGAACAACTTTCTTCACTTGCCAAAACCTACAATTCGCGATCGCCCGACTACAGCATCTAATGGGTCAAAAAGAGAAAGCAATGGATACTTTGAGGGGACACGTCAAAGTGGCATTAGACCTGCTTTGTGATGATGATGATAGCAATGACTGGGATGCTTACTTGAGGCTGACATCTGTAGCACACATTGATGATGATATTAATACTCTCGCTGCCTGGTCTGCGCTTGGACCATTTGTCCATACAGAAGAAATGGAAGAAGAGGCGGAAGAAGAGGAGGTGAAAGAAGAGGAGGTGAAAGAAGAGGAGGTGAAAGAAGAGGAGGTGAAAGAAGAGGAGGTGAAAGAAGAGGAGGTGAAAGAAGAGGAGGTGAGAGGAGAAGAAGAAGCGGAAGACAAAGTGGACGGAACAGAAGACTCTTCGGAAGAGGGAAATATTGCGAACGGTGACTGCAAAGACCAAGCAGGTATTGATGCAAAGGAAGAAATTCCCATACTTACAAGCCTAACGAGTGAGGGTGCGGAAACTGTCAAATCTGCAGAAATTACCGAGATCGAAGTCGAAGAAATTGATGTGACAGTGGTAGCAGGAGTAGCAGAGATCAAGGTGGCTGAAGCGGAAGTTCAAAACGGTGATACTGAAGAGGGCAAGGAATCAACGGATGAAAATGAAGGGCAAGAAGGCAGGAATCAAACAGAGGAAGTTGATGCGGAGGAGGGAGAAGATGATGACGAGGAGGACGAGGATTTATCCGGGCCCATCGAATTGTCTTGCGACGGCAACTGTGGACGTGAATGGACTTGGGCGAGTGAATTTCATGCATGCAAAGACTGCTTGGATGTACAGTTTTGCAACGACTGTTATAATGAGATGAAAAACAACGGCAAGGACATGAGACTGTGTGGACGGAATCACAGCTTCGTATTTGTTCCCTGCTGTGACGCAGATACTGCAAGGCAGGTGCCCAAGGGGTCCATTCGGGTTGGAAGCGAAATCATACCTGTTCATGAATGGGTAGAGCGGCTGAGGGTACAATGGGGAATTGTAGAGGAAAAGGTGGATGAGGAGAAGTCGAAGGAGGAAACATCTACGTAATTAATCTCTCTGACATACGCTTCTTCGTACATAGCATATATATATATATATATATATATACTTGATTCTCGTTATAATTTGGTGACATATATGAGACAGCCTTATTTTGACCTCCGTTTGGGAGCCTTGCAAAGTCCTCTACCATACTGTCTCCTTTCCTAGTGTTCATTGAAGCTACGTAAATTTACTATATACCCGCAGAGTTCCGCATACTCTTTTTCCTCATTTTAGTGCTCGCTTGACTCGACGGCATACTCTGTTCCATGAGTAAGGCCAGGCTGACGCCAGGCTCGACATTGTTAACTCTGGCATGGCATTATCTACAGGCCTACTGTTATCCGTGTATCATCTCGTCCATTCCGGACTAAGGACAAATATGATCTCTGAAAGACAGCTACGAAGGCAAACTGAAGCTAGGGGTACTTCTGTGTATGTCCGGAAGATGTAAATATCGCAAATTACCACGGTGGAAGAAGACCAGACAATCGGAGAGGTCGTGCCATGCATACAGCCCTCCAGCATAGGAATCACTGCTCCGTAACCATCTTCGCACGGCTTCTACTCTGAGACCTGACAAAGCTATTGAGGTTCATAAGTAAGTTGTAGATGTAAAAATTAATCTATAAGTCTCAGCTATACCAAATATCCAGCAGTTACATTACCGGGATGCCCGCTCCATAAAAATCAACACCGCGGTCAACGAACTCATCCTGAACTCCTCCGTACAATAACTAGATTTATCAAAGTTAAGGCCATGCTGATGACCAATGTCTCCCCAAACTCCCTTGGAGCAGTATTCATCCATCCCACCGCAGCAGCCGGACTATCCTGCTTGGTACTAACAGTCTGTAACGCCGACAACTCTCGCACTCGGTTGAAAATGCGAATATTTGGCCTGATATTCAAACAGCTAATAACGGGGCGTATCTGCTTGACTGCCATGTGGCAGATCCCATGGTCGATACGGTCAAGGTAAGTCGTGGGTGACGAACCTTTTTTGACACAGAAAGATTGTGGCGGCTGAGCGAGAAACTGGCAGGAGAGGAGCTTTCATACTGCTTACCGGGTCCCAGATCCCACTATCGCGACAAATGGAAAAGCGACCAGAGGCTGCTAACTGCTAAAATTATATGCTCGAGCGCTTCGCACGGATGGGAAAGGGGGAAGAAACACTTCTGACCCACTTAACTAGGTTAACTAGTTGGAAATAGAGTTTTATGGTTAAATCGCTAACCTTAAAATATTAAACATTAACTTGTTTCTTTTAACGCTACCCAATTTTTTTCATTGGAGGGATAAAAGAATCATGACCAATAATTCGAGATTTACAATACTCCGTATCCCTACTAATATTACCCTGCTCACACTGCTTCCCTTTCCGATATTGCACAAGCAAAGCCACAGCCAAAGGCAACAAACCAGCGGAGTGCTCATATCATAAACTCTAGTCGCAGAGATATCTCCCCTATTGTTATAGTTATACCAAGCTAACTATCTGAGGGAGCACAGAGTAATTTCGTGCTTATTCTGTTAAATAACGATGTTCGGAGTAGCTGGGAAATCTTGGATCTCAAGTCCAACTAACAAGCCGGTTCGGAAACAATTGGGCGAACCGCTAGGGCATGTTCGTGGCGATCATTCTCGCTAAATCGATGATTGAACTCCATTTTTCGTCTCTGTTCAACGGGATGGCCGGTGCCATGCAGGAAACCGTGCATACTGGGTAAGCTGGATATATAACTGGACGACCCTGCCCAGTTGCATATAAACCAGCTAGCCATGTTCTGTGCTACGGATATCATCAATTACCCCTAATATGCCCGTTTCCCTTGTTTCCAACTGTTCCAACTGTTCCGGCAAGTGATATTGCGCCAGTGGCTCGGAAACAAAGGATACAGGTCATTATTATTTGCCACCTTGGATGATACATATCTAGACGATACCAATCAGTTAACTATTGCGTAGCATCACTTCACGCAGCCCAAAACCTGCTACGGAGTACACTCAATTGCAGTGCTGTCAAAAGTTGGCAAATCGTTCAACTTTAAAAGAGCTAGTCTTCGTACTGTTTCTTGCCTTCCATGGGCTAGAATATATGATTGTCATACCGTTAATCTCTTGACCTTTTTTCTTGCCTCCTTTTGTTTTTCGTCTACAATAACCTGGGCGTCAAAAGGGGGCACGGGGTGTATATCTTCAGGAGCGTCTTTCGATTATTTAAGAACCTACTGTCCCCCAGATATATATTTTCATCACCACATCAATTTTTCAGCTTTATAGAGACACTTACTTTCCCGTTACCACCCCTATACTCACAATCATGAAGTCAGGTTTTCAAATACTTACGATTTTGTCTCTGTTTTTCGCCCTTGTGCTGGCAGTCAGACAACGGCCCATTAGGCCCAGCCTTGGTGGTAATAATAGAATTGATTCATCTATGCTTGTGGACTGCTGCCATCCAGAATACGACGGAGTAAGCCCCTTACTGGCTATAACGCTAGCCTCAGTTACTGCGTATATAAATGCTCTGGTCAGATACTTACCTCATGTTTAGAGATGTCTAGACGGAAGCGAGCCAAATCCAGATTGCGGAATAGGAGGTAAACACGACTCCAACTTCACTATGCCCCATATGGAAATGTTTAGTCGCTAAGCAACTGATATTACAGCGTGCAATCCGTTTGGTTGTCAGTGCCTTAGGGGATGTCGCGTCTAAGATGATGATAATGATACGCTAGGGTATGTGTGTTCCTAATAGAAAACCAGTGCATCTCACTATTCGAGTGGTTAGTTATATACTGACTGATGCTTGGCATGGTAGAAGACTTTACGCCATGTTTTAATACCTCGATTCTGACTTATGGCGCTGGGGATAACTATTCATGCTTTAACCCTCAATCTTTCAACGGGCTTCCTGTCCCCTGCGTGTGACATGGAAATATATACCAACTACATTCCGTAGTATTTAATGCAATGAGATTTCACAAACACCGGCACAATTATATGCTATATAATAAATCTGACACTACATTCTCTCCAGAAAGGACGTCCAAGTATTTGTCGGCAATAAACATACATGACGCCGTGAAACAGTTAGACAGATTGAAAAAGTGTTAGAGGCGGTAACGTTGGGGGGAATCACAAGAATAATGAAGTGTTAATTAGGACTGGTTTTGTCATCATAGGTATCCATTGAAGAAATCAGGTATCTCATTCCAACGCCGGGAATAAAATGGGAGAAACGAAGAAAGCTGGCGTTGAGAAGCAGGGAAGTGCTTGTGACCGAAGAATATATAGAATGGAAAGCATATATAAGGGAAGAGAGAAAGCGGCCGGAGAAGGAGAGTAAAAGCGGTAGTTTCAACGGTCAAATGTTAGAAAGGGAGAAGAGAGATAACATCATGCAGTGCCTGTGGTCATACTCAGATCAATGGAAACATTTATGTTTTTTTAAGGTATCTGGCAGGTTATATAATTTCAAAATTGGCTTGAGTTTTGCCGTGTGTTGCCAGGATTGGGTGTAAAGGCGCTTCCGTCGCTGCTAGGCGTTTGCGGCTCTGCAACAACCTGCCTCCTGATACAAACGATCCATTCATGCTGCAACAGCTCTGCAGCACTAGGCCGCTTGGCCGGGTCTGGTTCAAAGCATTGTTTAATGAAGTCAATGCCTAGTTCGGACAGTTCGCCTTTACTAGGGAGATGGGGCTGATTTCCCTGGGCGATCTTGTACATTATCGCCCATTCGTTGTCAATGCCAGCCCATGGGCGCATGCCAGTGGCCATTTCAAGAATGACACATCCGAGGGACCAGATATCCATTGATCCATGGCGGGAGGAGCGGTTACTTGATTCTCCTCGAACAAGTTCGGGCGACATGTACATGGGTGTACCGATGACAGATTTTTGATTTTTGCGCTGATCTTTGTTTGCAGCTGCGGGATCCTTGTAGTGGTCCATCGCTGCGAGAGTTTTACCTTGTCTAGCAATGACCATGGCTGCGCCGAAATCAACGTATTTAATGACTCCATTGTGGTCAAGCAGGATATTAGCGGGTTTGATATCGCGGTGGACGATGCCAGCCTGATGAAGGTAGGCTAGACCCTCGAGCATCTGAAGGGCGTAGACCATGATGACCATCTCATCCTCGATACGGCCATGCTCAAGTAAGGTAGCAAGTGAGCCGCCAGAGCAGTACTCCATGAATATATATACTTTGTCACGATGAACTTCAATACCGTGATAAGAGACAATGTTGGGGTGGTCTAGGACTTCAAGGACACCCATCTCATCTCTAATTTGTTGAGCTGCACCTGGAATGACAGATGGCTCTTGGAGGCGGATCTCCTTGACAGCCATCAGGTAACTTGTATCCAGGTCGATCGCGGCATAGACAGATCCTGAAGTTCCGCCACCAATGAACTGGCCTTGCTGCCAACGTAAGTTGATGTTTGTAGCCGATGAAGAAAGTACCCTAAGCGAACGGTCGGCCTCATTGACGCCTTCCAGCACCTTTCCTAGTGGCTGTCGTTTGGCATCTTCTTCCGCCCGGAAGGCCTCAATGTCTGATAAGTGCAGTAATCTTTGGGCTTGTACCTGTGCCAACGCCACCTCATCACTAGTAATGTCACTGCAATCCAAATTCCGGTAGTTCCCAGCAGCATCCGAGTGTTGCTTTTCCGCCTTGGCAGCCAATGTTGATCTGGCGCCCATGATATCGAAATGGGAAATTAATAACGCCATGCAGCCAGCAACTTTAACACGAAGTAGATCATACTCTTGGTCGTTCAAAGAAACGATGGCATGGCCATGGGTGATTATCATAGCAAACTCGAGGGCGGACACAGCCCATTTGAATGTCTTTCGATCCGCGGCATCACAGTCATCGCATATGAAAGATATCCAATCCAGGCCCAGTTTGATTAGTTTTCCTTGGTTCATAGACCTGCGGTTGGGGTCCATGTACATCAGTGATCTCTTGCCGAATTCGGTAGCAAAGGCAAAGCATGACTGGATAAGTTCGAGATTTTGTCTGTCCGTGCTTTGGCTTCTGATAATCTCCACACTATCAATGATAGTATTGGACAATTTAAACGCCGTTTTCTTTATCTTGTTCAGCTCTACGTTAACACGTCCTAGGTTCGCACGTTGTTCGATAGTCACGTCGAATTCCAAGCCTGTTAGCCTAGACAGTGCCAGACGGGCATTTTGAAGTCGTTCCTGAGATCCATCGGCAACTAAACGGAGTTTTCCCATCCGGACATCAGTAGGATGTTCAAGGAAGTCAACCTCGAACCGTTTTCCAGACCATTGGAAAGGTTTGTCTGGCCGGATGACAAGGATATAAGGGTAAGAGAGATTGTCAGTGACATCATCACCGCGGAATGAAGTGCCGAGGATGGCTTGAATGTCCTTTTTACGGTCGTATAGGGACGGTGATGCAATCAGACATACACCTTTCTGGCCAACAGTGTTGGTAGAAACAACGAGGAAATGACCAGATGCCAAAAGTGCTTGAGTAAAAGTCTCGACGTGATCGTTACGAAGATTGAACTCGGTGGCATTCTCGAAACGCTGGCGAAGGAAACGTGAGAACCTGAAGAGTTTTCGCTGTCGTACCCGAACGGAATCAAGGATGGTCTTGTATCGTTTCTCATTGTCAGAGGCTTCTTCTTGTGGTTTAGATAGGAGTTCACGCTCAAAATGTAGCATCAACCGCTGTAAGGCTTTGGCGGTTAGAGTGCTAAACTGCTCGGCAACCTCGATATCACCGCCATCAAGCTGTCGTCCGATCTGGTTTGAGAAATCCCACTCCTGCTCCAGAATTTCTGCTTCCTTGAAGGTATTCTTGTTTGCACTCAATTTCCAGTTCAGCAATTTGAAGTAGTATTTTAACGCGTCTAGAACGACCATATCGAAGTTTTCATCAACGCAAGGCGGAAGATCCCAACCTGGCTCAGGGCGTGAGATGACCATGTAACGATATTTGATTTCAGTAGCGACTTTCATCAATATCTGAAATTGGACAATCATCTGATCAAGGAGAATGGGGGACTGTTGGCCTGGATCTTTCATCTTTTTGGCGTATGAGAGGCGGACGCGGGTGACTTCTTGAATAAGACGAGAAGGGAAGTTGATTAGGGTGAGCAATTCTTCGATGTAAGGAGGTAGATGGCGTTGCAAGAACGCGTCGGAGTTTTCAATCATTGTATTTTTCGCCTTTTTGATGACTTTACCGACACCATCAAGCATCTGATCACCGCCTTGTAGGGTCTTCAGACCATCTTCCTTCATGACTCGGTCGAGGAACGATCCCTCATCAGAGAGTTCTGATGCGTAAGAAGTCTTGACCAATGGTTTTGTAAAGTCAAGTTCATCATTGCCTACCCATTTTTGGAGGATGGAAAGTTGTGTGTTGATAAGCTTGGTGGTATTGTGCCATGAGAGAATGGCATTATAAGACTCGTAGTACTCCTCGGAAGCAGCACGGGGGTTTGCGAGCTCGAGCTGTCTGCGGGAGGCATACAGACTTTCCACGTTTTCAATCTTTTCGACAATATCTTCAACCTGTTGTTGCGGGGGTTTCCCGATCTCCGCCTGACCTTTGATTTTGAAGTTGATAATCTCTTCTAGCATTGGGCCAATATTCTTCCTTTCCTCCTCAATGATTCTAGCCTGAGTTGCGATAGGCCGCGCAAGAGTACGAGCTTTGACGCCCAGCCATATCTCACCACCTAGTACTTCCTTGCTCTTCTGCTCCATTGTACCAATAAGACGTTGTTTCTCCTGCCTTACAACATCTCCTTTGAGTACGGAGGCTAGCATAGAATGCCACTCTAGTCTTTCCCGTGCTCTGGGATCCCGCAATTCCTCGAGCGTGGGCTGGAGATCATCTTCTTCGAGTCCGAGGCGTAGATCCGGGTCAAAGGTATCTGGGTCAAACTGAGCCTCGGAGGAGGGTGACTCTTCGCCAACATCGGACTCTAGATCTAGGGCCGCCGAGGCAGTCGAAGACGACATCTGGTTATCGGTGCCAAACCACTCGCTCGGTGGTCCTTGCCGTACCCTCTGTACATACGCTTTCTCCTGGGCCTGGTACTGCGCGTTGGGATCGCGGTCACGTTCTCTGCGGGGTGTTCTCTTGGAAGAAAGCGGCAACTGGCTGGTTGAGTGTGCGGTAATAAACTGGTTGGGCCGTCGTGGAGGAGCATAGGTGTTTGACGGTGTTCTGGCTGGCCCCAAAGGCCGTTGTGGGCGTATAAGATTGCTGTTGGTTTCCCTCTCACCCATTGTGCTTGTACTTCCTATGGTTGATGCTGTGGCTGCTTCCGTACCACCACTACCGTTGCTGCTGCTACCTCCGATAGAATTGCTGGCAGCGGCACTGCCGGGCCATGAGGGATACGAGGATGGAGACACTGCCGGCGTAAGAGTCAGGTGCGGCGACGGTGATGGTCTGATGAGATTGATATTGGATCCGACGCTGGGTGTACCGGGACCTACTTGGGAAGACGCTGAGATTGAGTTTGTGACTTTTTCCCCCTTTCTGCTCTTTACAACGGGGGGGGAAGAAACGAGAAACGAAGGAACAAAGAGGAGCTAGAAGCTGGACTGCAATCTTACCTTTCTGGCCTAGGCCGGGAATGGCTTCCTCGTGCTCGTTGTCGCCGGTGTGAGAAGCAGTGGCAAGCGAGTATCCAACAGGATGATGGCGGGTGTAAAAATAATCGCCGTTGCTATGATCCCGTTCTCGATCGCGGGTAGCAGGGCTCTCCCTTTCCATTATGAGAGAAGGTCTTGTCCCTTCGGGCGTCGCTGGCCGGAGAGCGGGTTGGGCAGCCTGAGGCTTGAGGTTTGGGGCTTGACCTTGAGCTGTGCTCCTTTGGTATAATTAACACTAGCGGTTCCCCCTGGTCCCTTTATTGTTACTAGACCTTGCACCTCAGTACTAGCGGCCCTCTTTGCAAATGTCTAGTGACCCTGTGTCCCCTGCTAGTCGCTCCAGGTGGCGGTGCTGGTTGTCTGTTTACGCAAATAAGCTTGCAGAGTGCGTACTGGGGTCAGCGAGGGATATTGAAGCTGCAGACAGGTTAGCGAGTAGCAGACAAGCGGGTGGAGGAGCCGTTTGGCCACACCGAGCTTAGTTGGCACAAGTGAACTGACAGGTCAAAATGCGATCTGACATGCCACAGGTCAAGTTTTTGCGACACCATGTCCTGATATCAATGCTGAATATCAAAAATCACAGGCTGGCGTCGAAAAGAGTCGAACAGCGCAAGTTGATGAGATGAAGTCGAGAATATCCAAATTGGGGAAAAGGGTGGAAAACCTGAAGGCGAGTGCGTATTGTAATTACATAAATACCAGGGTTACTCGCGCGATATCTCGTGTTCAATACAGTATTACGCTTACCACATGACCTTTAAGGTGTGGCTCGTGCTTCCCCAAAGCAACTTCGGGGCTTTTCGTGACTTGCTGGAGGTCGACTTGGAAGCAACCGGAGACAGACGAAACAAACATAACATCCGTGATCCTGCTGGAGTTCTATGAGCCGCCACGATGTCTGACAGCGAGAAACCGCCGTCTACTTTCCCTCAGCCCGACGAGTTCGACTCGGACCCGCGAGTCTCCTTCTCGAAGCTTGACAACAAGTACATACTGGAAACAGACAATGGCGAGGAATACACTTATGATGACGCTCTGAAGAGATGGATACCCTCGGTAGGCATGCTCATGGCTTAGTGACATTGAAACAAGAAAGAGGCCACGATGGTGACTCTATCCGTGGGGCATCCTAACTCATTGTCTTGACCGGAGATACAGCTGGACGAGTCCTTGATGGAACAACAGAGACAGGCATACAAGATGCAGGGGGTCGACGAGGAGGAGCCTGCGAATCTCAAGACCCTCCAGGAGAAAAAGAAGAAGCGGAAACATAATGATGTCGGTATACCCTTAGCTTCTTTTCGTTTTTGCCTCCGGGGGCTCAAGATCTAACAAGATTCTAGGAATCAACTACCGCCCAGAAACCCAAGAAACCGCGTGTTAATACAGCCGTATACGTAACTGCCATCCCTCTCGATGCCACTGTATCTGAGGTCAGCTCTCTCTTCAGCAAATGCGGCGTTATCGCAGAGGAAATCGACAGCGGAAAGCCACGCATAAAGATGTATACAGACGAACAGGACGCGTTTAAAGGCGATGCACTCGTCGTATATTTTCGTCCCGAATCCGTCAACCTCGCTATTCAGATGCTAGACGATACCGATTTCCGGTTTGGCGAGAAGGGCGCGGAGGGTAACATGAGGGTGCAGCCGGCAGACTTCTCCTTTAAGGCTGTGCAGGAAGCCCCAGCAAAGGCGAACATGAGGGATAAGATGAAAATCATACGCAAGACCCAGAAATTGAACAAGTATGCAGCCGTCCAGTCGGAGAGGTTGATAGTAGTTTGGTTAACCTGGGCCTATAGTAAACTCACCGACTGGGATGATGATGATGTTGGGCCTAGACATTCAGGAAAGGCAGGGAAGGTTGTGGTGTTGAAACATATGTTTACACTGCAAGAGTTGGAGGTAAACCCCCCAATCCGTTCTATTCAGTGCATCAGCATGTTTTTTTTAACTTCCGGCTTTGTCTCACAGGAGGATCCAGCCGCCATTCTCGACATTAAAGAAGACATACGCGAGGAATGCTCAAAGCTGGGTGAAGTGACCAACGTGGTGCTCTACGACAAAGAAGAATCAGGAATTGCCACAGTCCGCTTCTCCGACCCCGAGTGTGCCCAGGCTTGTGTGCAGGTATGGCTTGAGTACCAGCATGATTTTACGGACATAGAGAGCCGAGCTAACAATAATGGCCAGATGATGAACGGCCGCTTCTTTGGCGGCACCCAGGTCGAAGCATACGTAGTTGAGGGTAAAGTCCGGTTTAAGAAGTCGGGCGCCAGTGCAGCTGCTGCCCTACAGGATGACGGGGCCGGCTGGGAGGCTGAGGCCGGCAAAGACGACGAAGCTCAGCGACTGGATAAGTTTGGTGCCTGGCTCGAGCAGGAGAAGGAGGCCACCAAGAAGACAGCCGACAGCTAAGCGTGTCGCCCCTCAAACAATCTCCTTTTTTTTTTTTTTTTTTTTCGGTTTCTATATCACTTGTAGGCATAGGATAGCTAGCCCTTGGTTCTGTATTATTATTATTATTAGTATTTCTCCTGCTATTTCGCTGCTCGCTCGGCATCTTCACGTTTATATAAGCAATTACTAAGCAACCCCTTAGCGCTAAACGGCAGTAAACAACGCTAGTCCCGATCGAGCTACCTCCTTTGTTCACCGCCCACCACGCCCGACTTTCTTCTCCTTTCTTCGACTTCAACTTCTCGACTCCTCAACTTCACACAACAAACATAGAGCAACAGTCCTCGACCCGACCCCCGAACACTTCACTCCGTCCACTCCACCCTCAACCGTCCGTTACTCTCGCCAACATGCGTGAAATCGTAAGTCTAGCTTCCCCCTGTCCATCACTTCCCCTCTATTTGTGCCCGAAAAACACGACACGGTCTGCACAGGCCAAGAAAGGGGGGCAGGCGAGAGGGCCACCACACGACCATGTCCCAGCGTGAATGGAACAGGCTCCGAGTTTCACAATTCTCGCATAGCGAGCGTCGAGCTTCAGGCTAACGTGCATTTATCGTATAGGTCCATCTCCAAACCGGCCAATGTGTAAGCTTTGATCGTTCCCTGGTTCGTTGTCAGGTACCCGTTTGAGTTAACAATTGTTCGGCAATAGGGCAACCAAATTGGTGCTGCTTTCTGGTAAGCATTCACGCGTTGCATCGTAATTGTATATCTCGTGTCGAATTGTTACTGACTTGATTTACAGGCAAACCATTGCCGGTGAGCACGGTCTCGATGGATCCGGCCAGTGAGTGATTCTGCAGGGGAGGCAAAGTCCCGAGTCTCGAGGGACTTGAATGTTGACAACTGCGATTTCTTTAGCTACACCGGATCTTCTGACCTCCAATTGGAGCGCATGAATGTCTACTTCAACGAGGTGTGCACGACCAAGACCCTTCCCTTCAGCAGCATACTAACTCATTGGAGGCAAAGGCCTCAAGCAAAAAATACGTTCCCCGTGCGGTTCTTGTTGATCTTGAGCCCGCCGCTCTCGATGCTGTCCGTGCCGGTCCTTTCGGTCAGCTTTTCCGCCCTGACAACGTCGTCTTCGGTCAGTCTGGTGCCGGAAACAACTGGGCCAAGGGTCACTACACTGAGGGTGCCAACTTGGTCGACCAGGTCATCGATGTTGTCCGTCGTGAGGCCGAAGGCTGCGACTGCCTCCAGGGCTTCCAGATCACCCACTCCCTTGGTGGTGGTACCGGTGCCGGTATGGGTACCCTCCTGATCTCCAAGATCCGTGAAGAGTTCCCAGACCGTATGATGGCCACTTTCTCCGTTGTCCCATCCCCAATGGTCTCTGACACCGTTGTCGAGCCATACAACGCCACTCTCTCCATCCACCAGCTCGTTGAGCACTCCGACGAGACCTTCTGTATCGACAACGAGGTATATTTTCTCTAGCTCCCTTTAATTGGCCAGGGTTCGGTATTTCTAACTGCTTGTAGGCCTTGTACAACATCTGCATGAGAACCCTCAAGCTCACTAACCCATCCTACGGTGATCTCAACCACCTCGTCTCCGCCGTCATGTCCGGTGTCAGCACCAGTCTTCGTTTCCCAGGTCAGCTCAACTCTGACCTCCGCAAGTTGGCCGTCAACATGGTTCCATTCCCTCGTCTCCACTTTTTCATGGTTGGATTTGCTCCCCTTACCAGCCGCAACGCCTACTCTTTCCGTGCCGTCTCCGTGCCGGAATTGACCCAGCAGATGTTCGATCCCAAGAACATGATGGCCGCCACTGACTTCCGCAGCGGCCGCTACCTTACCTGCTCTGCCATCTTGTAGGTACCCTAATTTATTAATTTCATGCTTGGCTTCTTTTACTAACACCCGAATAGCCGTGGTAAGGTCTCCATGAAGGAGGTTGAGGACCAAATGCGCAACATCCAGAACAAGAACTCCGCCTACTTCGTCGAATGGATTCCCAACAACGTCCAGACCGCTCTTTGCTCTATTCCTCCACGTGGTCTCCAGATGTCCTCTACTTTCGTCGGTAACTCCACCTCCATTCAGGAGCTCTTCAAGCGTGTCGGTGACCAATTCACTGCTATGTTCCGCAAGAAGGCTTTCTTGTTCTGGTACACTGGTGAGGGTATGGACGAGATGGAGTTCACTGAGGCCGAGAACAACATGAATGACTTGGTCAGCGAATACCAGCAGTACCAGGATGCCTCCGTCTCTGACGGTGAGGAGGAATAGTAAGCACCTACCTATCTACATAATATCTGTCCTACCTTACGCTAACCAATTTTCTTCTTGCAGTCTTGAGGACGAGCAGCTCGAGGGCGAAGAGTAAATGCAATGTGCCGGTATATTTTAGGCTCTCACGCCTCTCTTGTCCACCCACTTGCATTCCCTTTTAAGCCGTACCCCTTTCTCTCCGCACAGCAGATGTGTCACATCCACTAAGTGCGAGCCTTGCGTCCAATCGGACTCCAGCGCGTGCTTATGCTCCCACCCTCTGTTCTCTTGTCTGCTTAATAATTCCCCAACCAGCGTGTTCGTTTTGAGGCAAGTCGGTATTAGTCACTGAGTGATAACAAAACATGATCAATTGGCTGTTTGATATCCCCTCTACAACCCAATATTTTTTTAATTTTGCTCCTTTTTCTTTTGTTTTCGGAGAAACAATTATAAAAAAACATTTCCCTTTTAATTCCTCAAGATCTTCATTCACCTTACCTTCTCTTTGCCTAGGTAGATACTGGGCATGCTTCTTATATCCTGATCGAAGATAAAAGAGAGCGAATGAAACTCCGATTCTTGACAACATTTCATAAGTACCTTTGTCTTTCAAGTTCTGATTGACAAAGACATTTAACATAGAAGCACGGTCATACGGGCATAGTGTAGTATTATAATTAATTAACTTGTCATATTCCATCGCGTCATCTAGTAACTCAATAACCGTTCACCGCTGCCTACTCATTGCTGGGATACAGAACACTTTGAACAGGTACAAACTCCTCCTTGATGGACCTCATACTCACAAATCTGCCCATCAAAGCCGCGCTACCGGCCTTATCGTTGGTACCAGATGCCCTGGCACCTCCGAATGGCTGCTGTCCAACAACAGCACCAGTACACTTACAGTTGATATAGAAGTTTCCAGCAGTACCCCTAAGAGCATTCTCCGCATAATGAACTGCCGCACGGTCCTGAGAGAACACAGCACCAGTCAAGCCATAGGCACCGGTGTTATCAATTGTTTCACAAATCTTCTCAAACGCATCGGCTGCCTCATCTGGGTACACGAGAATAACCAGCACCGGCCCAAAGAGCTCGGTGTTGAGAAGGTGATGTTCCGGGTTCGTTGTGGAGTATATAGTTGGGTGAATGAAGTATCCCTTTGAGCAATCGTATTTGCCACCAGCAAGGAGTGTGAGCTCCTTGTCATTTTTCGCGTCATCAATAACCTTCGCCAATTTCTTGAATGAAGCTTCGTGGATAACGGGTCCGATAAAATTAGTGAAGTCCTCGGGAGGTCCGATCTTCAATTTCTCAGTCTCTTCCACGAGTTTGTTTCGGAATGACTCCCATTTTGACTGTGGCACATAGGCTCTTGAGCAAGCACTACACTTCTGACCCTGGAATTCGAATGCTCCACGAACCGTATGGATAGCAGCATTGTCCGTGTCTGCGCTGGGGTGGAGAAGGTGGAAGTTCTTTCCTCCGGTCTCGCCTACAATGCGAGGATAGCTGCGGTATTTACCGTCTGCTACACCCTGGGCGATCTTGCCATAGAGAGAACGGAAGACAGCTGTGCTGCCGGTGAAATGTAGGGAGGAGAAGTGCTTGTTGTCTAGAACCAAGCTAGTGATTCTCTCAGCGTCTCCGGGGACGAACTGGATGACACCCGCTGGGAGGCCAGCTTCTGCGAGAATGTTGTAAATGAGGTAGTTGGACGCAATGGCGAAGGGGGAGGGCTTCCACAGCACGACGTTGCCCATGAGAGCTGGGGCGGCGGGCAGGTTGCCTCCGATAGCACTGAAGTTGAACGGGGAAATGGCATAGACAAAGCCTTCGAGGGGTCGGTATTCGACACGGCTGCAGTATGTTGTTAGAGAGTGTATCTGCATAATGTTCTGGTAATAAGGATACTTACTTCCAGACTCCGGGGGCGTTGTGAACTGGCTGCTGAGCGTAAAGTTCAGATGCGTAGTGAACGTTGAACCTAAAATTTGTCAATACATACAATATATATATATATATAAATATATATAATCAAGAGAATTTGGAAAAAGAGAGTAGGATATACCTTAAAAAGTCACACAGCTCAGCAGCAGCATCAATCTCTGCCTGCCATGCGTTCTTCCCCTGGCCCAGCATGGTGGCGGCCATCATTTCATAACGGTACTTGGTGCCGACTAGATCAGCCGCCTTCAAGAAGATAGAAGCCCTGTCCGAGAACGGCATGGCCTCCCACTTCTTCTTGGCTTCCAAAGCATTGTCAATAGCTGCTTTGATGTCTTCATCTGAAGCAGTGTGATATTTAGCAACACAGACGGCGTGGTCAGATGGGTTCTGCTGCGTCTGTATCGGAGATGTGGTGATAGCTTTCCCTCCAATCATGACAGGAACCTCGAGAGGAGCGCTCTTCTTGAACTGCTCCAGGGCACAGGCGAGCTGCTCTCTATCCGGAGAGCCCTTGGCGTAGTGTTTCTATATCCGCTGTCAGTCAAGCTATATAGATCACGAAATGGGAGAGGGGCTGCAACAGACGTTTGGCTCATTCTGAACCGTGGGGGGTTTGAAGGTAGCGAGCTGTGCCATGGCGACGATGCTATACAGATGTATCAATTGGTTGTCTCTGCTGTTCCGATTGTCCTCTTGTACGTCTCTCTATCTCCTAAGGGGAGCACGCCGGCCACCGCGGGACTGAGAGGAGAGCTTTATATGCTGCCCGCGGAGAGCGGGGAAACTCGGCCAAGCGGTGCATCTTGCTTTCGGCTGTAGGGGAAGCTCGTCGGTTTTTGCTTCTTCTGCTGCTTCTCCTCCGCCCGGTCTCCTTTTCGCCTTCTGTGATACTTTGCGTCTGCGCGCATTCTGGAGCAAGCTCGATGTATCTCGCATGCAGCAGTGGAAAAGCTGGGAAAAGAGCGGAAATAGTCGGGCGGGAGGAACACCTGGGGTAGTCACGTGGCGATAGCGTGGTTATCGTGAAGTTAGTTACGTAATATAACGGGCCGGGCTTCGGAACGTCACGTGTCAACTTAATCTCCCGTCTTAACTTTTTTCTTGCTCTGCGGCTCAACTTCATCTCTTTTGCTGGAGAATTAACTGGTTGAACTTGGAGATTATGATGTTATGATGTCTCCTCTGCAAATTAGCACAGTTTGGCAGGTTGGGTGCATTCTAGACTGCAGATTTATTTCCTCTGCAGCACCAAAATATATGAGCACGGCTTTGGCCGTTGGGTTACAAATAGAGTGTCGTCGATAATCTCGAACTAGAACGAACTGTTACTAGAAGCACCCTCTCGCCGCCCCCCCCCCCCCCCTACGA
>NW_003315341.1:0-7296 GCF_000151505.1 Trichophyton verrucosum HKI 0517 | reverse complement strand
AAAAAAAAAAAAAAAAAAAATAAGGATAAATGACGTATTGGAAAGTATGTGATTTCATATTTTATTTTGTTTTTTTATTATTTTTATTATTATTTTTTCTTCTCTTAGAGTAAAATATGTCGAATATGTAGGTAAGATACACACATATACATGCAGGTAAGCAGGATGAAGACGAAGAGACGACCTGCCTGTCTCGGCCAATATTACCCTTCCATCGGGTCGATAAGAGGGGAAAAATCAAGAAGACGAACGAGGTGCATAAGCACAAAGTTCATACATATTATCAACATTTTCCAGAGCCTTGTCTTGCCTTCTTGGTATACAGGCATATGTAATAGCGTGTTGCATATTATATTGCCAGGATGATGCGTGATCCCTGTCAGTGTCCAAGAAACGATTTGTCATGAACGAGCAGGAGATGCAGCGAGGCTCCGTCGTAAAATGGGCGAGCAAGACATCGAACGCTGATAAATCACGGGAAGCAGCGGGTAGCAGGGATGACGGGAATGTAGTGGGGAGGAAGATGCAGACGGGGATATTGGCAGAGGTCCAAAGGTACGGAGTAGATGGACAGCAGAGGAGAGCGGTGGTATAGGGGTGTTGTTTGGGTATTTGGGTTTGGGGGTATATGGCTATGTGCTGGAAGCGGAAGATGGGTATACTTACAAGAGGGCGGGGTGAAATTACAGCACGCAGGCAAGGGGTATAAAAAAAGAGGGAAGCAAGCAAGATAGTTATACAGGTAACCTTCAAACTCCTCTCCCATGGGCATTAAAGAGTAATCAAAGTGATGAAAGAAGCGAGCAAAACCACATCCGCTAAGCTGAATAAATCCAAAAAGTAAAGCGTATATATGTGGAGGGCGTGAAAAGAATCGGAGAAGCAACTGAAGGAAATCCGTTAAATGGCATGAAAGGGTCATTAGCAAGGTATTCGTGAGCGAAGCAGCAGGTGCTTGTAGATCAGGGTTCTTTTGAGTAGCGCATATTACTCTCGATATCGCGGTTTAATAGACCACCGAGATCCTGTAGTTCGGGCACTCCCGGGGCACTCGGCGAGTCATCTCGAGGACGAACCTCGTCAGGAGATATGTCGGGAGAAGGCGGTCTTCTGTCGTGGTTTGGTGCTGGCCGGGCTCCAGTAGCCAGGTATGTGTTGTTGAGTGTAGGACGCGAGAAGTTGGGTAGCACCCGTGGAGAACTGCCTGGCGATGGGGAGGATTGGCTGGGGGAGCTTCCGCTGCTTGAGGGGGAGAGGAATCCAGCTACGGTGCGGAAGAGATGTGTCCGGCTACGGGAGGGTCCAGGGGCTTCAGGGAGGGCGTTGGGGGGAGAAATGTGTGCCGCAGGAGGCGGAGGGATGGGCTCTTCCTTGGGCCTGGGGGGATCGAGCAGTCCGCCGACGTCGTTGAGGGATACCTTGGAAAGGGAGATGTATTTGGACGGGGTGGCGCTGTTGGACCTGCGGGCTGGCGGACGGGAGTTTGTTTCTATATACTCGTAAGGATGGACTTTCAGACCGCTTAGGCTATCAGAGGTGGACGTACGGTCGTCATCTGCAAGCTGCTGTGCGGATGGGAATTGCCAGTTGCGATCCACGGAGCCCCGTTTGGACAACACAGCATGAGGAACGGCTACTGGAGCAGGCCGGATCTTCTGGTAGCTCAGCGGGCGCAGACTGGGATCGAGCCTGATGCCTAGGTCGCTGACAAGATCTGCATCAGAACCCCAATGGTGGTGAGTGATGGTGGCCCGGCGGGAGGTCGTCTGTTCCAGGCTCTCGCTGAACGAGGCAGCTTTGAACTTTTGCTTCTTCAGGCCACGGTCCCGGACGAAGGATCCAATGACGATGGCGTTCGATACGGCAGCGGCAGCGAGGATCTCGAGGGAGGCCAGCAAGGAGCGGTATTGTTGAGATCCTTGGTGGGAGATGACGGACGGTATCCGGTAGCAGGTAATGGCCACCAGAACGAGCGGGAGAGTGAAGAGCAGCGTCAAGGAGATCTTGCGGCCTGTAGGCATGGCGGACAGCTGGATGATGGGGATGGGAAACATGACCAGGAGCAAGTCTGTGACGACGTTGCAAGTCCCCATGGTGATGAGCTGCGCATAGCCCTGACGACACTGCGGCCCCGGGTCAGGGGAGACCTGCCAGTAGTGGTCGAAGGGCTGGCACTCGGTCAGGGTGGTGATGACCACGGCGACGAAGGTGACTGCAAGGAAGAAGCGGATGATCTGGAGGACATACTGGAACGAACGCCTCCAGATCTGCGCTGTGATGCGTCCCAGGAATTCGGCAATGGTGAACTTGGCCGTCCATATACTGTACATCCAACGTTAGATGTTGTACAAAAAATGAGGTAGTAATATACCTTGTTTATGACGTAAAAAATCTCAAGACAAAAAGAATAAATAAATAAAAAGACTTACAAAATGGCGTAAAAGATCCTCGCACCAAATACCATGCGACTCCCTATCTCGCGCTTATGGATCTCGTCTGGCGAGAAGCGGTGGTGGTACTGTGAGGCATTGTTGGTGCCGAACAGCAGGACTACATGGGTGAAGCCCATGCGGATGAGCAGCGGGATGGTACTGAGCGCCATCACCCAGTCCTCGGTGAAGAGCCTCTCCGTCCGAATGTAGCGGCCGCAGACACGCACGAGGATAATGGCGAGCGAGAAGCCCGTCGCCCACCAGCTCACCAGCAGCGTCGGGTTGACCTGCATCCTCGTCTGGGCCCCCGGGGGCCGGGAGTACAGCTTGGAGGAGAAGCCGGAGTCCATGTCAATCGTGAAAAGAGAGAGAAAGCAGACGTCCTAGGCTCCGAGCGGCAGGCTATGAGCCAGTACCATCGCAGAGAGTGACAGGATGTTCAGTATCAGCTGTCGTCGTTGTAGTATATCCGGAGTATATGTGTGTGTATATGTATATCAGGACGATATAGCCTGACTCCGGAGTCCATCAACACACGCCAGGAAGCGTCTTCTTCCGGGCAACAGCTCATAGACACCCAGTCCGGAATTGCAGCAGAGCAGAGTCCGGGGAAAGCTGCGATGGAGGCAAAAGAATGGCAGATGTAGTACGTAGTTTTATGCACTGCAGCAGCCGGGCAGTTATAGTTAACAGGAGCAACTCCTGGATATGGGCTGCTCCGTGCCCTTTTGCGCCGTTGGCTTCGGGTCGTTTCTTTTTCTGCGCAAAACCACACGTGGAATCTGACGTATTGGCGATACAGGGCATAATAATAAGGATGCTGGCAGTAGTAATACGAGCCAGGAGGGAGATGAAGGAGAAGACGGAGGAGATATAGAAGTGGAGGAGGGAGCAGGCGAGAAGAGCAGAGCAGAGGAGAGGAGACAACAGCGCCTCGACAGGGCACAGCAGGGAACAAGACAGCTTCGGCAAAGCGAGGGACAAGGCCAGCAGAGGGACGAAGGGACAGACGGGAACGATCGCCCCGGGTTTAAAGGAAGCAGAGCAGCCAGAGAGGTCAAGCGGGCCAGGGACCAGGGTTTTAAGCAGAGGGACCGGTCTGTGGAGAAGCGGACGTAAGAGCACGGTGTGGCCATTGGATACGAGCCAGGCTTTGGAGAAACCAATGTCTCTTGCAGGCTGCGTGCGGGTTGTCTGATTGAGTCCAGTGCTTGGGACAGAGTAATGTTTCTGCTTCTGCTGCTGCTGCTGCTGCTGGTGATGGTGATGGTGCTGGTGATGGCATTCTCAGGGGGGCTCATTTTGATATCTGGCAATCTGACGTCGACGCCCCCTGAGACCAGCAGCAGCCAGCACCACCGCTGCACCACGACTGCAGCGAGGACCATCCCTGCTGCTGTCTCTGGCTCTTATGCTCACGCATTTCTCAGTCGACTTGTCGCGCCAGAAGCCCGATATCTGGTCGGCGGGACGCCTGTGACCTCCGACCAAATCTTACGTCAAGCGAAATCCCAGCTTCACGAGATCACTGGCGGCCGTTCGGGCATGATTGGATCGTCGCGCCGCCCAAGAGGGCCCACCTGTCGCTGTGTCTTCTGTGCATGGCTGGCTCTAAGTTTCTTTTCTTTTCCTGTCTTCTTTGCTTCTTCGTCGGCGTCGTTCGTTGCTTTTTCGCTGCTGGCTTTACTCCTATTACGGTTGCTGCTCCCAAACGGCGCCAGTCGACCGCTAAGAATAATAAGTCAAAACATGGAATAAGAATAAGAATACGCAAAGGCAGGCGCCAGCTCCAGATATAGAACAAGGCCCAAAAAGCAGAGGCGATCATCGTGAGAGCACGCAGCCCAAGCGAGGCGGAACCCGAGGAGCGAGAGCGAGGTGGAGGGGAGGGGGGCGGAGGAGGAGGTTCAAGACGCAACACAAGACAAGACAGGCCATGCATGCGCGAGCAAGCTCCAGGGGGTGCTCTCGTCTGGAACCGAGCGAGCCATCCTCGTCCCTTAATTGCTGCTAATAAGATTAAAACAGCTTGGTCTGGTGCTGGTTGGCCTGCCAGGATGGCGACCTTCGCCTACCAATCCAGTCCAGCTGTCAGCACCGCAGCCAGAGTATACAACTGCTGCTAGCCGCCCAGCCAGGTCGGTTAGAGGCAGTCTGCCCGCCCATGGATCCAATGGAGTAACCGAGCGAGCCACGTCTCTGCTGCTCGTGTGATGCCTGTGACGCCTGGCGAGTCACTGAGTGAGCTAGCTAGCTCTGCCAGGGATTCTCCAGCTGTCTGTCCCCATCGCGAAACGGGGGTACCGTCCAACCAGGAGCGAATGAATACTGAGTTACGGAGCCAGAAGTCACTGCCTGCAGTCAACAGATATCAATGGCTGGAAGATTCAAAAGGGCCCCTCCAGTCACCGACTGATAAGGTGTCTATATCGAGGAGCGAGTCTATATGCTCCGTACGAATAGCTACTCGGGCTGATATCAGATAACGATATCGAAGAATTGGACCCATCTGACGGCCTGGTCTAGTGTGATGGAACAGTCGAATCAGGCGTGATATCTGTGACGCTACAAGTAGTGCGATGCATATGACAGTCCATCGCTAGCATTAGGAACGAAGACTGAGATCTGAGATGCCCTTCTTGCAACTTATCTAAGGAAGGGCCTTATCTAAGGGCTAATCGTCCTCTCTAGATACATGATCATCGAGGGCCTCGTGAAGGTTGATGCAGTAATGCACCGCTCCTCGCTACCTCTGGCCTTTCTTGAGATATCTGGAGAGTAACTAAATGTGACATCCACTTTGTTACTGCTCACCTGTCGAGGCTCTATCTTTACTGGCTTCGCCTTCATTAGCCAACCTGGCCTGCTAGTCAACTTGCTGGCTCGCCAACTAATATCAGGGTCGGGATGGATGTCGAGTACGTTGTAAGTACCAATAACCCCCTTAGACCGCTTAGACCGCTACGCAGCCAACCATAGCCATACTCATGCATAAATAGGAGTGTACTATTGGCGATCTCGTTGTTTCAGATGCATTCATTCCATTTAGAATATATTGACGGTATTATTTTCGACGTTGACAGCGAGATGGTCTATCTCGGAAGCGAAGGTCAATAATATCATCGTCCACAGCTTCGAATCTTGGGTCAACAACCTACTTCATGCAAGATTACAGGGCGCGCCTGACACCTTAGTATGGATGGACTAGACTGTTTGAATATTTAGCCGCTTAATTGGCCGACAGGTAGATTTTTTCCCCTACCATGATCTTGCTAAAATGCACTAGCTTCTAACCCTCCGCTTTGATGGCGTGAGGTTCTAGATTAACTCTACTCAGATGATAATGGCATATACATGGAATTTGCCTTCTCGGTGAATATGAATACTTCATACTTTAACTTCATCATGCATGGCTAGGGACACAACCATGAAGCGCCGCAACTATTGTACTCCTTACTTTATAATTACTGGCAGCACGGCCTCACTCAACTAAGAGTTTAAGATGGTAACTATGTATTCAGGGAGTGGCAACTACAGAGAAACGAATCTAGTTGACGGCTGGAGAGGCTCAATAGGCAACAACTCCGTGCAACGTACTCCGTACTTCAGGGGTTGTACCTTTTTTTGGATCGCTGCGAGCAATAATGCAGGCAACTATGAAATGCCCCGTACTCCGTACTCCGTACTCTGTATACTCTTGTACCTCTACTCCGGCATCTCGAGTCCCCAACCAGTTCCCAGCCGGGCCTCGTATATCAAAAAGAAAGCAGCGCCCGCCAGGCCTCCTCCGCCCTTTTCCTTAATCATCGAGAAGAGAGCAAACATCAGCAACCTCCAGCCTCCCCGGGAAGATCAATCCCTCTGCTCGCTCTGATCAACAACTTGGCTCAGAAAGTTCCGGCGTTGACTTTGGTGGCTGGCTCTGATCCCGCCCAACTCCACACGCACACGAGGGTTTCTATTAATACTTACATAGGCAAGTAACTAACTTCTACTTCTCCTCCGTTACAAGTACTACTAAATTGACACGATACGACCTCGGCGGAGATGGCTGGGAGGGCTTCCGCGTGTGAAAGAGCATGGCGGCTGAAAAAGCAGCGCAGCGGTGGATGGACGGCCTGAGCGATGAGATCGACTGGCCGAGGCGGCGGACTTGACGATTCGACCAACGCCTGGAGCCCTCGTCTGGGGTATTCATTTCGCTTATAGGCCGTCTGAAGTTGATAGCCATTCATACTTGTATTATTTGGAGTCAGGGGCTACATCAAGCAGGTCTCGGCGGATAGTTATCAAACTGTGCTATGCGGCCAAAATATCAACACGAGCAGCCAGCCAGCCAGCCGGCTCATGAATAATACCCGACTATGGAGTACGATCTCAACGTCTTCCACATGTCTTTTTTACGCCCGATCAACCCGTCTAGCGGAGTAACTAACTAGAAACAAGTTAGCTAACAAGTTTGTCTCCTCCCATGTCTTCTGGTATGTGCGTTGGTTAGTTACATATGCAAAAAGGGGGTCCCGCGATTCCCGCTCAGAGATCGGGGAGAAGATGCCCGCCCATCATCGTTCATCGCTCGATCCATCATCCATCCCCTTGCTCCCATGCCCTCCCTGGCCCGTCGGATGCATATCATGCTCGACTAAGAAAGTCCCCAGCAAGCCTGCTAGACTGACTTTGGTAATTGCATGAACGCCTGTTGGCAGGGTCCCTTTCGTGCGATGATGTCCTCGCGCTGTCTGCATGTCTGGGGTACTCAAAGCGAGGGCATGAGCGCATTTCGCGGGGGGTTGTCCATCCGATATCCTGCTTTTTCTCTTTTGGTGTCAAAGCCAACGGGATGCTGGCTTAAATAATACCTGCT
>NW_003315340.1:0-7539 GCF_000151505.1 Trichophyton verrucosum HKI 0517 | reverse complement strand
ACCACTTCTTTCGCTTCTTTCTTTCCTTCTTGACTCTTCTTCGACCAGATCAACCAGCTTGAGCTACATCCATTCTCTGCCTTTCCCTTTCCGCCGTCGTCCTGTCTCGACTCGAAGCCGTCTGAGACACCAAAAAAAAGTCCCATCCGGCCATTGACGCCCTTCCTCCAGCCAACCACCACCACCACAAGCACAAGCACAGAAATATACACCCGCTCCTTTTACATACACCACGCTCCTTACACCTCTCGTCGATGTCTGGATACTTCACCTAGAGAAGAGGTCTACACTCTACTGCGCGCGCCAGCCGGTACTCTTGGTGCTGCTTTTCGCTCATTTATTTTTTTTTTTTTTTTTTTGCCCTTTATTTATTTACCTCGAACTTGACGTTTCGGGTGTTTCTACGACTTTCACGATCATCACCCACTGCCTGTCGACTGGCTCGCGACGATCCTTCGCATAAGAGACGAAAGACGTCCTTGCTTGCTTCTACTTCTACTTCTCATACCCGGCCTTTCTATCTGATTCCGGTTCTTTTTCCCTTTTCATCCCTATCCGCCGAGTGACGCATGATTTGACGGCATGGAAACATCTTCCACTGCTACTACTGCTACTCCCAATAGCATATCAATCATGTCCGATGCTCCCCTTGCTACGCCTGCTGGCGTCTCTACTCCCACAGATACCATGTCGTTAGCCACGCCTCCTCCAACAGCCACCTCCCAGGCGTCTTCTACCACAACCACCACATCGTCCGCTACAGCCGCCACATCTACAAGCACGGCCGCTACTTCAGCCTCTATGGCCAGTGCGAACGCCACTTCAAGTGATAGTCCTGCTGCTCGCCCCGCCTCCCGCCGTCCTCCTCGCAAGAGCACCTTGACTCAGCAGCAAAAGAACCACAAGCGCCAGCGCGCCACCCAGGACCAACTCGTCACCCTCGAGATGGAATTCAAGAAGAATCCCACTCCCACCGCCGCCGTCAGAGAGCAGATCGCGGAAGATATCAACATGACCGAGCGTTCGGTGCAGATCTGGTTCCAGAACAGGTACGCTAAACTTAATATTGCTTCTATTGGCTCAGCGTCTTCAGGCACCAAAGTATACTAATTTTTTTTTATCGTTGCTTGTCTTTAGGCGCGCTAAGATCAAAATGATTGCTAAACGAGGTATCGAGACCGGAGAAGACTGTGATGCCGTCCCGGAGTCGATGCGAAGATACCTTGCACTCCAGCTAGATCCTGCCGGTTCGAATGCGCGAAACATGCTAGGCCGTGCGGGGGGCTATCCTTCGAACGAGCCCATGATGCAATCCGCCACCTCGTCCAAAGTTGGTACGTACATTTACCCGGTCCCGTTTTTTTTTTTTTTTTTTTTTCTTCTTCTTCTCACCTTTCAACTAACAAATTGTAGTGATCCAGCATTTTGCGTGCCGCTCTCTTCGCATTGGCACCTGGCGGCGTGTTGGCCAAAATACCATGGACCTGGTCATCTTCTACTCCCCAGACCAGGCATGCATGACTTACTACATAAACAACGACTCCGCTGGTTACAAGATCGAGTACCCCTTTTCAAGCATTAAGAATATCATCCTCGAGCCCGGTGACCCTGTTCCGCCAATGGACGGCGCCATTCCCCGATCAGGCGGCTTAGTCATCGAACTAAACCGTCCGCCAAACTTCTATATGGATTCTTCCAACTCGGGCGGATTCTACCAGTGCGGCGATTTCACGGAGGAACAGCAGGCCACCAAGTCGCTGATCCATCATCTTGGAGGCCATCCCAAGGTCTTGAGTGTCCAACTAGCCAAGCTTGTCTCACTCGAAACGTTCCAGAACCGCCATGTTCCAGCATACCCCTTCACGCCAAACACCCCCTTTATTGATGGCTCTCCACAGTTTGTGCATCTCCATCGCCCTGCCTCGCAGCCAAACCATCTCTCGCGAGCCCAGAACCGGCTCTCTGTGGACAACCATTTGTCTGTAGGCCTACACCCCAACAGAGGTCACAAACGCCAGCGCAGCAGATCCGTTCCTGGGCCTGTCGACTTCGCTGCCCTGCATGCCATGCCGGCTTTCCACTTCCAGTCCGCCAATCCTTTCCAGCCAAGCACTCCACAGCACCAGGAGCATCAGCAGCCAGACATCTTCGCTCCTGTTCCCCTTGCACACTCACAATTTCAACTCCCCCTGAACATGAGTGAACCTGATCTCCACATAGATACATCTGCAACCCAGCCACCGCCATCATTCAGCATGTATCCTGCCTCTGCAACCTCTGCGGCTGCCACGTCTACTCCCGCCACGGACTTTGTATCAACCCCGCTCTTTAGCAGCGCACCAGATCAGCCTCAATCCCTGGGAACACCGTTCAGCTTACCTTTCCTCTCCCCTTCACCAGCAGTTGACATCGACATCGACTCTGACCCCCACAGCATGGCCCACCAGCATCAGGCCCAAGCAGCTTCTTCTAACGGCCACTCACCTCCCTTAACTGCTACCCAACGCTCCTCTCCAACCAACATGTTCGCCTCAACCGTCACATCCACTGGTGTCGATGACGGAATCATCCTCAGCGATCTATATGCGAAGCAGAATCTCGGATGTAGCAGCTCCATTGCCTCTCCAGGCATGGAAATGGAGGAGTCATTTGCAATGACTTTCCAGGGTATGAGAGGACATGGTCACGGCATGATGGGTATGGGATTTGACAGCGGTACGGTCGATCCAAGCACCCTTGCTGCTGAATCTTGAGAGAAGCCAAGGAGCGTTCTACTCGGTGTACAGACCTGGAGCAGGATGTGTGAATAGGTTTTTATGCAATGGGTAAAACCGTTTGGTTTAAACCGATCCCTCCTCTCCAGACAGTCTTGATTCCCCTACCCTCTTTGGGTATTCACTTACCCGCTTCTTGGTTGAGTTGGTTTTGTTCATTTTTATATTCCTATCCAACTCAGTTCAGCCATTTACTTGTTCTATATTTGGCATTATCTGCCATATTTTTTTCTCGACTTATATTCACTTCTTGAGACTACGGCCGGGCCTGTAGATGACCCCGTTTTATCTCAGCTTATTTATTCCTTACGTTGCGGTGCAGTCACCTATTTGCAGTGCAATCTTTTTTTTTCGAATTCCCTTCTTAAACCCCTTTTTACTTTTTTTTTCTTCCTTTTCTTTTCCACTTCCTTTCTTGTGTGTTTTACTCCTTATTGACTTTTATGAGCCCCCCTGCGCCTTGCTGCCTACAACCCGTTATATATAACCTCCTTCCACGGCAACATTCTCCGCTTCCTTTTTTTTTTACCTTACCCTTCTCCCCTGTCCTCCTTGCCCTTCTTTGCATTTTTCTTTCTATGGGAATTAATGATGCCCAATCGACGTTGTCTCTTATTTATTTCACCCAACTACCCTTACCTTCTTAACTTTTGCTTTCTAATTACCATGAGCACGGGCAAGGAACCGTTTGCCAATTGGTACTGGGAGGAAGCCAGAATGAACAAAAACAAAGAAAAAAGCTATCTCGTTTACTCCCCTTGCGCCTATCGTTACCATCTTTGGAGCTTGTTACGTACCCGTCTCATGACCGACCCCGACTTCCCTTAGCCCATGCTTTGTATCTATGCGTGTGCTCGAGATGCCATGGATATACTTAGCTAGGAACACTTACACCGCTTTTCCTTGTATTTCTCGGATTCTCTCAGGAGTGTTTTCAATGTGATATTATAGCTTCTTATTGTTACATTATCCATACCATTACCATCTGTCTTAACGGTCCAATAATCCCCACAAAGCAAAAAAACCCCCGTAAAACGCCAGGCCCCAGGCCCCAGACCATCTAGGCCCTGCTACCTCTTCTATTCAATTATTCAGAATTAAATCACCACACACCCCTAAAGATGTTGCCATGACTTCGGTAGAGTAGCTACGACTCCGCTCCGCTGCAGCTTTCTCACCAAATACCTCTCCACGCCCGCCAGGGTACCACGGTAGTTCTTCCCCTCTCTCCCCTTCATATCCTGCGTCACCCCATCCCTCGTCCAAATGCTCCATGATCCCATCAATGAAGCCATAAGGACATCCGTTCCCACCCGGTCACCAACCACAGCAACCTCATCCGCCCTATTCACCACCCCATTCCCCTTCAGGTACTCCAAAACCGCCGCATACGATAACGGCTTCTTCACCGCCGACGCCCCAGCCGGAGACCTAAACACCTTGATATTCAACTTTCCCAAATACTCTTCTAACTTCCGCGCGTCCTCCTCGTACCGCTTACTCCGAGGATTAGAGCCAGCGGTGTTGGAAACGATCAGGATACCGTCCGGGTTAGTATGCATATTAAAAGGCGAGGACTCGCTGGTCCGTAATTGTTTCAGTTTGTCATAGTATTCTGTCGGGAAAGTGGTCTTATGAGGTGGTGTTAAGGTGTTATCTTTGTCAATCACCAGGGCCCGAATGGTGGGTGGCCTGGCCCCGGCTGCCTCTGGGGCAACGGAGTCAATTAAATGATAGGATAGATCCTCCGGTAGCTGCAAAAAGGTCGGAATGGTGAGATGCGGTATCAGAAGCGACGGATTGCGCATGAGTGTTGACACTGTCAGGCTGAAACCGGCGAAGTTGGTGTTGAACAGTGGCATTGTTGGTTCTCTGAATTTTTGCTTCCGCTGTAGTTTAATCTTGCAGTCTAGTTCTTGTAATGTCTTGTCGACGTGAATTGAAAAAGGAGGTATCAAATGGGTATTGGATTTGCTGCCGTATTTGTCGCCATCCAGCTGGTGGTTGTTATGGCTGCTTTCTCCGTAATAATGAGAGCTTGTGAAGTCATAACTTCCCATGGTGGCCCGTGCGTGGAGCTCAAACCAAGCAAACTTTCTCTTTTTTCCTTTCGATATCAAAATCACCAAAAAAGATCAGCCAGGAAGACTGAGTGACCGAGGAAAAAATCACCTTTGACGCGCGCGCTCTTTGGCCCGGACATACGATCCCGCCTGACGTTACTGCCCTTGCTCGATTGAATTTTATACTCCGCGGGCTTTACTTTCTCTTCCTTTTTTACTCAAGCCTCCGTAACATCAACCACCATGGGTAAATTGACCAGTACCATCGGCATTCCTATCAAACTTCTTAATGAAGCACAGGTCGGTTTCTCCCTTCAAGAGGGCGCGATAAGGGCGTTGCGACCAACCCTGTGTTTTCTATCTGCGCTTACTTGCCAGTGGGGGTTCAAATGGCTAACCATCGTCTAATTGCAGGGTCACGTTGTCACCCTCGAGATCACATCCGGTCATGTCTACAGAGGGAAACTTCTTGAAGGTGCGCGCAGACCTTTCTTTAACGCGACTCGGCCTATATCCTCCTTATATTATAGATATTCACTCAACACTGCTCGAATTTCTCGCTGACAGTCTTGCTATAGCCGAGGACAATATGAACGTACAACTCAAGGATATCACCGTTACAGCGCGAGATGGTCGTGTGTCGCATCTAGACCAGGTGTATATCCGCGGAAGTCATGTCAAATTCTTTATTGTACCCGATATGTTAAGGTATGCCCGTTATTGACTACTCCACGCGAGCCTTCTCTACTCTTATTATAACTAACCTATCTTTGCCTCTCCACAGAAATGCTCCAATGTTCCGATCCAGAGGCCAGCGAGGACGAGGTGTTGGTTTGGCTAGAGGCAGGGCAACTGTCAACAGGGCAAGAGGGCAGCGAAGAGGTTAAGGATCCAACGATATAAATGAAGTTCCTGGGCTGGCGTTTTATTACATTCGATCATTCTCTTTCCTGTTTGTTTGCGAACACTATTGCTGAACAAAATATACTTGATGTAACGGCTTTTTAATTCTTATCTAGTCATGCAGGTCTGTCAGGCTGGGCAATTTCCAGCCACGTCAAGGAAACAAATAGAGGTTTTAATCAGGAAGTTCAGAATAGCATATATATTCATCTGATGGCCCTAAGATCAATGTCATTACAAAAAGTCTATTATGTGGCTGTTTTTACGCCGGACTGGCCTGTTTCATCATATCAAGTCGTGCGATTTTGAACATATCCATATATACATGCTTTCTCAATCGCAAAATCAACAACCCCAGGCATATATAGGATCCTGATACAATCCACCATGTCTTTGCCCCTGGAACAGCCGGAGGAGGCAAAGAGCAAGGTCAAGCACATTTTGAACCCTCGCCGGCTCCTGATTCTTGCTCCAAGTACGGAATCTCACGCTGTTATCCCACCATTTCTCACTCGCTTGACCGGCCAGCTCCCCGTCCTCCCCTCACGGCAGTCAGACACGAAACAAGCCGGTAAGCAGACTCATACTGACAACTACCCGGTTTGAAGCCCGAGAATCTATTCTAAACTGTATGCTAGACCGTGATGCGACAATCGACATCTCAGACGTCGCATCTACATCTACTACCCCACCTCCGGCATCATTTGCAGGATACACCGCGCACACACCGTTACAACTAAATACAACATATTATAGCGCGGAAATACCACTATGGGTCGATGAAGTTCCATCACTTTCTTTAATACCTTCACCGGATCTTGCCTTGCCATCGGCGGAGGAGGAGGATGCGGGCTCCCCGGAAGCTTGGAGAAAGGAATTCGCCAGCGAAGAAGCGCGAGAGGTTAGGGATGCTATAGGCGCAATAATACTGTGTATGCAGAGACCGAAACCTCCTGACCCGGCTTTAGTAAAGGATAACGTGCTGGACGGGAATGAAAACGACAGTAGTGCTGTTTTCCAACGCGCGGTAGGCAGGATTAAAGACCTTGCCCGTGCAGTTATAGAAGTCAAAGCACAGGCTGAGGAAGAGAGAGGCGAAATAGGCGATATCCCCGGGTTGATTGTGTTAGTGGGGGACGAATGTGAAAATGGACCCCTTGCTGCAGGTAATGCTTCATCAGAGTATGGGGCATTATGGTGGGACGAACAGTTGAGTGACCTAGGAGCTGGCTCTGGACTTGAAGTAGTCTTTTGGGATCATAAAGCAGCTAGCCCGGAACCCTCAGCGAGAAATGAATTTGGAGGTAACATCTCAATTCTCTTAGGTATTCAACTACGACTAGCTGACTTTGCCATCTAGAACTTATGGGCATTGCAAGGGTGCAGGAAGTGTTAGAAACCCATCAATGGTCATCTTCAAGCTCAGACGAAGTTGAGCAAGATTTGGAGTCTCTTAGCTTACGTGGAGATCAGGAATCTACTGGAGGGTTTACACTAGAAGCTAATGAGCTCGAGAGGGAGATGGCTGGCCTTCGGCTTGCAATTAACAACAATATGGATAATGACGACATCGACGAAGAGTTTAAGGAGATGGGGGATGACAGCCTTCAAGTCGAACAACTCGAAGGACTAATGTTGAGAGTGCAGGCTATAAAGGAGATGGGAGCAGACTTACCTGACCAAGAAAGGAAGAGGTTTGCTGCAAAGGCCATCAAGGACCTAATGAAGGATATATGATATTACTATTAATTATATTAAGATAATTCCATTTTGTAGAAATCTCGTCTATTTGGCTTTGG
>NW_003315339.1:0-34396 GCF_000151505.1 Trichophyton verrucosum HKI 0517 | reverse complement strand
CCGGCCGGAGCTCGCCCCTCCCCTCCATGCCATCCCTCCTTCTGCCCTGCTCCCGCCAAGCGAGCTGTGACTATGGCAAGTTCCACGCTGCGACACGTAGCAGTGCAGGGCCGGCGGGCATTCGACCGGCGCATCCGAGGCGAGGAGTGACATCATGGGCGGCCGAGATGGAGCTGCTGCTCTGCGAACTACAATCTCGCACTGGCTGTGGGCGGTGGAGTTTCGCTCCGCCGCCAGGAAGTTAATTCTACTTGCCGACGTGGGATTTCTCGTCTAAAAAAGAACGCAAACCAGGAAAAATAGGAGAATGGAGAAAAGGCGAGGCCGGGGTATCATATCATTACCAATGTCTATGGGGCTATCGGGTGATGCTTATGCTATGCTTATGCTGCTGATGCTGCTGGTGTTGCTGATGTAAATGTTGTTAATGCTGACAATTGATGATGCATGGACAGATATCAAAGTCTAGAAAGCAAGAAAAGGAAAAAATTTAAAAAATTCAAAAAAAGATTAGAAACGGGCGAGCGAACGATGCAAGAACCAAAAAGAAACAAGGTTATTTAGCACACATGTTTGTATGTATGTATGTATGGACCAACACATCTTGATCTTCGCTCGTGCCTAAACCTTGGGAGTAGGCTGTTTCAGGCCATTGGCTGCTGCGGTGTTATCTCGCAGTAGCTGTCGGTCCCGCTCAATATCCCAGCTTTGAAGGAAGCTCTCAGCATCTTCGATCGCTCCTGTCAGGTCAAAGTTGTTCTCTTGCAAAACGAGCAAGCCTTGGCCGTCTGGCTGAGTCGAAAGGTCCGTAAGCCCGCTCATGGCCATCGCAAGCGACAATGGTGTTCCCGAAGAGTAGGTGGTGGAGGGCTGCTCCCCCGCCAGAGAGCTCCCAGGAGGGGCCCGAGTGGGCAGCTGGGAGGGGCCGTTGATCTGCTGCTGAGGCCGTGGACCAGGAGGGCAGGATGCAGACAGTGCTAATCTCTCGGGCCCCGGAGCGGTCTGCTCTTGTTTCCCTTCGTGTTTACTCGCTTGATCATTATTGATATCCGTATTCTCGTCGTGGAATCGGGCATTCTTCGACACTATGCTTGGTTTTGACTTTGCACCTATCGCCCGAAGGCTGCCAGTTAAAGAATAGAATGGCTTGATGACCTTCTGCAACGAACTGCTCGACGCAGCTCTTCGAAGTAGGTTGGTGGGACGCTGCTGAGCTCCTTTCAGAGGTGGCCGGCACGCATTATCATTCATTCCTGGCTCCTGTGTAGTCGGAACCGAAGCTTGTGGATTGCTAGTTTTGTTTTCCTTATTAATATAATCTGGTGTGCGGCTGTCTTCCGCCGCGGATTCGTTGCTTTGATGGAACGGTAGTTGGAGCAGGTCCGCAGAGCTAAATGGAGTGAGCTGCGGTGGAGTGAAGATGGGTGGAACTACTTGAGCGGCTGGTATCGTTTCGGAGTCCTGCTCTGGGAGAGTTGAGCCCGTCTTTCGTGCCTCACTTTCTCTCAGGCTCAAAGGGGGGACGGAAGTGTTACACGTAATTGAGGCCTTCTGGCGTTCGTTAACGATCGCCTTGTTCTCCTGCAAGGGTTCGGATTTCCTTCCTGAAGCAGCTGCATTTTCCAGTGATGAGTTGTTTGTGGCGTCGAGAAGATTGCTTGCAGTTGGTGCGGGTATATCTGCTTGATGCTGGTTCTTGTTGCATAGCACAGGCTCGAGAGTAGGGATAGCCCTGGAAGGACTGTCCGCAGTGCTTGGACCTTTTGATGCACGAATAGACTCCTCTAGACTGGGCTTGTGCAGCATCCGCAGTTTGTCTGACTCAGCCGAGCTACCTCCACCGTGGTTATGTTGGAGAAAGACTGCTTGCTTGTTCTGGGAAGTGGGATCGTGAGTAGTGGCAATCGGTTGACGAGCGGCGGGGGCAGGTGCATTGATTGCTGTAAAGTTGATGGTTCGATGGTACATGACCTGACTGGCGGGTGTTCCTGCGCGGCAGGGAGACAACGAGCTCCTGTGTGACCTCTCGGAAGGGCGCTTCGACACGCGAGAGCTACTTAATCTGACCGATGGTGACGGGCTTGGAGACTTTGGTGTCCCGTCTAGCCCGAGGTGCAGTCGTGACTTGTCTCTCTTCGACCATACATCCAATGCCGCGGCTGACCTTGATTTAGAAGACTGTCTTGAACTGGCTCGACTTCGGCTTTCCGGGTTCGTGCTTACACGCCGAGACTGGGACTCGCCCACATGGTTGCTCTTCTGATATATATCAGTTCCAGCAAACAGGTTTGGGGTTTCCTGAAGCGTTCCCGCTTGTGGATCGGAAGGCTTCTCTGCTTGTATCACACATTGCCGCGAAGTGTGTTGTTGTGTGCTGTGAGGGAAAGACACAGACCGTGGGTTGTGTACCTTCCGCCAGGGATTGACCCAACCATCGTCGAATGGTCCAAGTAGCGTGGCCGTTGAAATAAATGGCGGGTTTCCCTGCAAGTAATCTCGTGCCACTCGTTCGATTCTCCTTCTCTTTGCAGCCCTGGCGGCTTCGTCCTTCTCACTCTCGCTGTCTGATGAGGCAGAGGATAACGGGTCAAACGATAGGGATGATAAGAAGGAGTCCGGGAATTTGATGGGCATTATTTTGAGCCGACGAAGGAGGAGTTCGATATTAGGTGCCCTCGGAGTACAGGCTGGTCATTGAGCAACAGACGCAGCACTGTGTACAGTTGGGATAGCATTTGCGGAAGGCCACACAACGGGCGGGCTGACAGGATATATAATTAGCGGACCGTACCAACTAATCCCCTAAAGCACCCGATATAGCGAAGGTAGAATATTATATGCCACGAAGGCAACAGCTGGTGATTTGGCTGGCTTCAACGGTCACAGGGGATTGCTCTAAACGCGCGAGGAGGAAGGAAAAAGGCTATGGTTGCCTAGCTGCTGCGGCTGTTGCCTTGCTTCGAATAAGCCCTGGCGGCTATCCCAGAACGACTCTAAAGCTGCCGAAGCACTTTCCTGTGCTAAAATGCGAAGCAAGCGACGAACCGCACCAACCGTGTGCAAGACCTGACGCTGAGGGACTCCGAAAGCCCAGTTTCAGAATGTTAGTCCTGGAGCAACCACACCACCAAACCGCTTGGCAGGTCAACCTACCTAAACCTGCGGCAGCGGGCCGACAGAAATTCCAGCGCCACACAGCCGAGACCTTCGACTTTATGTACTCATACGGGGGCAGCACCGACAACACCGCACAAACACCCGGCAACTCGTCTCTCTCTCTCTGCCTGTATCTCCGTCTTCCTTGTCTGCCGTTTCTTTCTCGTCGTCGCAAAAAGCTTTTCTTTTCATGTCGTCAAAATAAAAAAAAATAAACAAAATTTTAAGCATAAAAAAAGCGACAAAAATAGAACGCACGTGACATGATTAATCTCACACTAGCTGTTTTGGGAAGTTTGTTTATATCTCAATATTATTTTTTTATTTTTGTTATTTTTATTATTATTAATAATAATTTTTATGTTGTTATTTTTACGGTCGAATAGAAAAGCGAGCATAAGAAAGCTAGCAAAGCGAGCAAAGAGACGAGCGAGGAGAGCAAGAGGCAGCAGCAGGAAAAAGCAAGGAAGGGAGAACAATCGCGATCTGCAGGCCCAGGTTTCGTCTAAGGGAAAAAACAACCAAGGAAAAACGACCGCCAGCGAAGCTGTGGCTGATAAACGCCTGTCCATCCTCGCTTGTTTATTTATCTTGCTTTCTATTAACTAACTATCATCACAGCAAATTTACTCCTTCTTCGCTTTTGGTCGCTCCGGGGTGGTCTTCTTCTTTCTACTGTTCTCTATCGTTACTCTCGTTTTATTCTTCTTGCGTATTTTTCTCTTCGTTGCGGAATCTTTTTTTTCGCTGGAGTGACGGATCTTAATTTCCCGTATTGATATGACTTCGCTCTCAGGGGGAAGAAGCGCGTCGCCCGAACATCTCCAAGTCTAGCGAGTCGACGACCACCGCACAGCCAGCCAGCCAGCCAGTCGAGCAACCAAACATGGCGGAACCGTGGCTAGATGGCCTCGACGACGACTGGGACTCGCAGCAGGTTGTCTCTGCGACCAATTCACCTGTCCTTCCGGCTGATTGCGACGAGGTCGACGCCGACACCTCGCCCACTCCCTCTCCACGGCCTTATCGCGACAGCTCCAGCGCCAGCAACCAACCCCACAGCTACCACTACTCGGGACAGACCTCCACGGTGAACAGTATGGGCGATGGCAATGGCGATGGCGATGGCGATGGGACGATGCAGATCAAATCACGGCGTGAGGGAGGCGGCAATACCACTCCAGAGTGGAAGAGGAGAATCATCAGAGGCGAGCGCGCGCTGGGCGAGGCGAGCGACCTTTTCGGCCCAATGGGGCTGGAGACCGTCTTCAGGCCGCCATCGTTCTCAGAGTCGCTGTTTCAGTCCCATCTCTCGGTCCCTGTGGCTGCTGATGCGGCCGCTCGCCAGGACGGCGTATCATCTGCCCGCGAACCGTTCCACAGCCAGAGAACAAATGGCACGCAGAGGAGCCAACGGAGCCAACGGAGCCTATGGAGTCAACGGAGCCAGCGAAGCCAGCGAAGCCAGAGGAGCCAGAGGAGCCGCGGAGGGCCTTTTCGCGATTCTCATGGAGGAAGCGACACATCGTGGATGGAACATATGTCAGAGGTCATGATAGGAGGTGATGGCAGGCCCTACACGCCGCACAAGAACCAGGCTGAAGGCATCGAGCCCCTGCGAGAACACCTCTCCTCCCTGAGCATCGAATTCAACTCAAGACTGAGCTCCAGCAGCCATGCCAGCGCTAGTGTCATACGGGATAACGAGGCCAGCTACATCTCACTGCCCAAACGCAACCAGTCGAGCCGGAGTCCGACACGTTTGGAGAACATGGCTGCTTGCAGTGACAGCCGCCTGCAAGACGATAGCCTCGATGCCGATTCCGAGAACCTTACTTCTATATCACTACCAGAGGGCTTGTCAATGGGTACACAGGACTGCACGTCACCGGGCGACGCATTGGACACTTCACGTCAAGCAGCCTATTCGGACAGCGACTCCATTCGCATACGGACGGTTAGCGCGTCGTCACGCCCACCGCACCCTCAAAGCTCGATACTAGAGGGGGGAGTCCCGATACCTCCTGTACCACAGACACCGCAAACACCGCCATCAATACGCCTTCACTCTCCCCCGGACGTGGAACAGCTGGCAGAGAATAGCTCAAAACCCAGACCCTCGTCATCAGGAAGCCCTTTGAAGCTGTTTGGAAACCATGATACCTACACAAGCAACAAGCTCCTGCGCAGGATGAGCCAGTTCGAGGCTGCCAACGACTCAGGTGCGGACGATGCTAGTCATCTCGATGCGGAGCGCGAGGACATGAGCCCAGATGGGCTGCCTAAGTTGTCCTCCAGAACCAATATTTCCAGGTCGAACCATACTACACACCTAGGAATGGATAATAAACAACCTCGGAATTTACTTCAAGTCCCCAGTTCACCACAGGATAAAGAAAACAGCAGCCCGCACCAAGCATACGAGAAACAGCTACCACCCCTGTCCAAAACAGAGGCTAAAAGGAGCCTGAAACGGTCGTCGAAAATCACAGTCTCAAAAAGAAGGAGGACACTGCAAGTTCTCCCAGGCCAAGATCAGGTTTGGGACGAGTCAATACTTGATTCTACGGGGCCTTTCTCTAATCATTCCCTCACCGAAGGTATGGATGAAAGTCAACAACGTCTTCCGTCCTACTCAAGGCCAGCTGCCCCTACGTCGACTAGTTTCCGACCTATCACAGCGAACGGCCAGTCCCTGTTTGCTGGCCCTGACAAGCAGGAAACAGCGGCATGTCCCGGTGCCAGCTTTGTTTTCCACATTGAACACCCCAGGAAAGGCTCGATTACCACCCAGGAATACTATAATGAAGCATCCAAAGTGATGGACCATATCAGGGCCCAGGGAGGGCCAATAAGCGGCTCTACCCGGCGAAATGAGGGTTATCAAACCATCTATGAGGATGATTCCGCTCTATACAGTGACGCGTCCAGCGAAGAACAGTTCTCACGGCCTCCCAGCCGTGACGGTGTTGATTTAAGAAAACAGAGAGAATTGCCTCCGCCAAACCCAAGAATTATCAGCCACTTGAAGAAGTTCGAAGAGAAAGACGAGTTCCACGTTGGAATGGGTGCTTCCGTTGGAACGTTGAAATTCAGACAACAAAATGGTCTGCTACATCCAAATCAGTCACCCCATCGAGATGCTGGATACTTTGACGATACTGTGGAAAGCAGTCCTGAGAATATCCGGATAAGGTCTAATGTCCGTCGTGATGGGCAGCAGGGCGAGCTAGTACTTCGGTCAGAGGAATCCGTCAAGAGCCAAAAGTCAGCAACAAGCCTCCCGACCGGATTTTCGCAGGGCTCTGCCAATAGCTCTGGTGCAAAGGGAGTCATATCTTCGGATCGAGTTTCCCATTTGATTCCAGAAAACATTGGGAAAATGATATTTGATCGAAATACGCAATGTTGGGTAAAGAATCCCGCCAGGTCCGATCCAGATGCTCATAATCGCTCCCAAACTGTCAGTGAAGATGACCCTTTCAAAGATATATCTGATCTTAGTGTCGACGAGCTGAAAGAACTTGCTCTCGCTCGCGGTCTAATGCCAGCGGGGACTGTATTCGGCTCTGGGCCTGCACTGCCATTGCCTGAGGAGTCTCTCCCACCAGAGCCCGAGAAGAAGGCCTCTTTTCAAGCTGAGCACAATCCTCGCCCACAGACTCGCGAGAGCGCCCAGAATCCTATGTCTGAGTCAAGCTCTGTACAGTCCAAATACACTCGATTTACGGTTAGTGTTCCCAAGCCAGGCACCAGAGCTACTTCCTGGGGATCAGAAGAGTTCCAAAACCATAAAATAAGCCTCGAAAAGCCTCAAGTCCTTGATCAAGAGGAGCAAATCGAACAACAACCAGATGTCTACAGTGGGCCGTTGCATGAGCCAAACACCCGTACACGATCTGGCACAATCACTTTTTCCTCTCCATTGGTTTCTGGAGTTGCATACCAGGGCGAAGACGAATTATGCTCCGAGCATACCCAAGAAGCTCGCGAGTGGATATCTGATGCCGCACCTCAAAGTCCACTAGGAAATGTCCCACCGCATGATATTCCATTACCAGAACAAGATTGTTTTGAACTATCGTGCATACAGGAAGGCACTGAAGAATCAATTGATGACCAGGGTGAAGAGCAGAACAACGATCTCTCTATTATACCATCGGTAGCAGATGTTGATCGGTCGGTTATGATTGCTCCACCCAACCTGGGTTCGAGCAACTACAGTTTCCACATGAGCCCTTTGTCAGAGTTCACAGTCAATCAAGTTGATGAGTCCATGAGAGGAGAGCGCAGTTATATTGCCAAACGCGCTAACCCACACGCACTACGACAACTACACGGGAAACTAGCACTAGCCGCTGAGGACATTGTGCAACACATTACAGACGCAGAGCCATATGAGGCATACTGGGAACAGATGCGTCGGCTGGTCCTTAGGGGGAAGAGACTTTTAACACTCCATCAGCTTGACAAGTATTGTCCTCAGCTCCAGGAGTTGGATGTAGGAGAGAACAAACTCGCTCACCTAAATGGTATCCCAGCAACGGTCCGAAGCCTCGACTCGCCATATAATTGCCTTTCTAGTCTGACTTCATGGAGCCATCTATCGAATCTTCAGTATCTCGACATATCCGGTAACGACTTGGACAATCTTGACGGTCTCTCTAATTTATATCACCTGCGGAGTCTGAATGCGAGCAATAATAAGCTCACCTGCATCAAGGGGATCTTTGGGCTAGATGGTCTATTAACGCTAAAAGTCTCAAATAATCAATTGACCTCCGTGGACTTTAAGCATGCTGATCTGTAAGTATGCTCATCATTGAAATAATAGAACATATGGCTAACATTTGATAGCATCCGACTGAGTAAACTGGACCTGAGTGGCAATGACATTCATACCATACAGAATCTTGATGCCCTACATGGGATTGAGACCATTGATCTTCGAAAAAACCAGATGCAAGAGTTCAAGGTACGTCGACCTCTTCGGCGTCTAGACATCCTCAAATTGTCCGGGAACCGTCTCGGCCAACTTGATTTGTCGGTTTTCCCGTCATTGCGTGTACTATATGTCGACTGCAATCATCTCAGCACTGTGGAGAAGCTTGAGGATTGTCGATTCCTCGACACCCTCTCTATGAGGGAGCAAAGTATACCCTCTAATGACCCCAGTGGCTCTACTAGCTATGCTGAACCTATACCGATAAATCTTAATCTGGGCAAGGTGTCTTCAATCCGCAAACTATTCCTTTCATCGAACTTCCTCTCAGCAGACACACTCAGACCAGATACTCCCATTCTAAGCTTGCAACTTTTAGACCTGGCCTCGTGCACGCTTGAGGCTTTGCCTGAGCAATTTGGGGAAACATTTTCTAACCTAAAGACACTTAATCTGAATTTTAACGCCTTACCGGATATCAATGGTCTACGAGGCATAAAACGACTGAACCGGTTGACCTTGGTAGGCAACCGCATCGCACGACTCCGACGGATGTGCAAAGTCCTAGCTGAAATTGGCGGAGCCCACGGTTCCTTGACCAGAGTCGACCTACGAGGAAACCCGATAACTGTTGGATTCTATCCACCGCCAGTATCAGGAAGCGGGAAGCCGCAGCAAAGATACACAGGGAAGAACACCCAGCGGGACCTTATCAAACACAAAGCGGACGATGACGACCTCCTTAACCGGTCACTTCCATACATCGGAGGAGGAAAGGACATTGCCCGACACCCTTCATACCACTCTAACAACTACATTGATTACCCTCCCCTGGACGCTCACGAGGAACAAAACGAAGTGGAAAACAATGAAAAGGAGGTGGATGACCCGTACACCGTCCCGTTCGCGGATCCATTCGCAGATGCGAAGTACCAGGCACACCTCGACGAGCCTACCCGGCTCCGGCGACGAGTGATAGAACTGATGATCCAGAATGCTACGTCAGGACGACTAACGTATCTCGACGGTCTGCCGCAGTGCAGTTCGCCGGATGACAACGAAATTAATGATGATGACGGCGGCGGGCATGTCGGTCCTGGAGATGCACATGTCCATGCCCACGAAGGCGCAGTCAGGGTGAAAAAGGACTGGGTATGGAATCGACTGGAACAGCTGGGAGTATTGAGGAAGAAGGAAAAGGCAAAGGAGAAAGGCAACGGGAGAGTATAAGGGGTTCTCTTTTCCTTTTCTTTTCTATTTTATTTTTTTCTTTTATTTCATTTCTTCGGGATGCCTTTGGCACAGGCGAGGGATGTTGACATCGACATGGCGCGGCGTTGCTTTGCTTTGCTTTTTTCTTCTTCTGTTCGATTTCGACATTTTGTTTTACTATATTATTTCTGGCCTTTTTGTTCTGCTTCTTGTTCTTCTTTCTTCCTCCCTCGAGTGCAAGCGAGGATATTCCATTTGGATAGCTGGCTTAATGAAATGGGTACAGGTGCATACATACGCATACATTAGGGAATCGTTGGGCAAGCAAGGAGTAATTTTGAACTGAGAAGTTTTATCAATATTATTACCATTCAGCTTCCCTATTTGTCTCGGGCAAAAGCAAAGTAAAAGTAAATCGAGAGAGGCTACGATGATTTGAAGTGTGGCATTTTCTAAGATGTACGCTGTAATAAGTAAGGAATATTTTGATAGCCGACCTTTTTTTGCCTACCAATCCGATCCCATTGTCATAAATCATTCATCCCAGCAAGGAAGGAAACCCAGTGAAGGAGATAGCCGATACGTCAAATACAATAGGAGAAAAGAATAAGGAGAAGGAGAATGAAAAGAAGAAGAAAAAAAAATCATCAGTCCCGAGTTAATGAATAGATAATTGAATAAAGTCATAGATTAGGAAGCCGGAAAACGAGCGCCGAACAAACAAGCAAGCAAACACACAGGAAAGCAACGAGCAAGGAAATAGATAAGACAAGGCAGAGACGACCCCGAAGGGACACCGGAAACTCCATCTCCCGTTCATAAAGCGAGAAAGGTATGAGTAATAATAAGTAAGGTGAGGAATCAATCTTTGAAACAACCGAGAAGAAGCAACGATATAAAAGTGACAAACATCCTCGTGAGAACGCAGGATAAAAAAGGGCAAGACGAGACAGGCAAACGAAACGAACAAGCTGAACAACGTGGATGGGTGTATGAGTGCAAACAAGTAATGCAGGATGTATCTTCTTTTTTGTTTCTTTTTTTTTCCCTTCCTTTCTTTTTTTGTTATCCGTGGCCATCCCTGGCCTCGCCGTTTCGCCTAACGATGGCAGCCACTGGCGGCCGACCATCCATCCCGTAACAAGATATCCCGAAGCCTTGAAAAAAAGAAAAAAAGGAGGAGAAAGGTGGAGGAATTTTAAAGTATGAGAACGGGGATGTGGGAAAAAAAAAGTAAATAAAAAATAAAATATAAAAAGTAAGAAGTAAAACAATTGCTTAACTAGCTGGAAGGGGAATAAGAATAACAAACACATGCAAAGTGAAGAAGGTAAAATAACGCCGTATCCGTCTTTAATTGGTTGGGGTCGTTGGTCAATTCAGTTCCCTCGCTCCCGATTGCGCCGGCGCCTGTTTCCGTGCCGTGGACCATGCCGATACCGATGGAAGAAAATAAACGAAAGGAGAAGAAGAAAGGAAGCAAAAGCACAGGCACAAGACTAAGAAAAGAAAAGGAAAACTAGAGCGGGGATTTGGGGGGGTTAAATAAGGGTAAGTAAGGGTATCTTGCAGTGGTGTGTTGGGTTGGAAAATATAATGTCATGCGTTTGGGTTGTATGCGTGTATATCAGTTTTTATACACTGATCTCCCCCTCCTCTAGCTCGCCCAGGGCTTCATCCCATGCCCACGCTTCTCCTCTTTCCCGGCCGGCTCCAACAACGCTCGAGGGTGCCGCGGAGAGTGCCTCGCCTTCTCCACGCTCGACATAGTTTTCACCAACACTAGCACTGACTTCGCGTAGGATGCGCTGGAAGTACATGCGTAGCGTGCGTAGGCCGCGGAGGTAACCTCTGTCTATATCTGTGGGGTTGTGTGGTGGGCAGCGGGATGAAGGTGGGATGCCGTCTTCGCCAGTGACGCAGTTTGCAAAGTCGACGATTTTCAGCGTGAGGTTTGATGGGTTGGGAAGGGATGAGTCCGAGTATGTTTCGAAGATGGTGCGGTGGGATTTTGAGTCCTTGGAGGGAGATGAGGGGGAGTTGGAGGAGCGGTCACGGTCCCCGTCATAGAGGATGAGCAGAGAAGAGGCGTAGAAGCGGTAGCCGGGGAGACGGACAATCATGCTTTCGAGCTGGGAGAGCTTGTCAAGGATGATGGGTATTTTGCCGATGACCGAACTATAGTCTGCTCCGTCGTAGAGGAAGCGAGTGAGGGCATCTTGAAATTCGCGGCCAGACGAGAGGTCACGGCCAAAGTACTTGTCTTCAAAGAGGTACTCGCGCTTGCTGACGTTCCAGACCTGCATGCCACAGAGCCGAACGCCGAGTTGTTGGGAGGTAGTGCTCTGACACTTGCGGCGTTGAGACTTCTTTTTCTTCTCGTCGGCGTCGATGCCGTATTGGCGGGTCCCCATTTTCAGGTCCAGAACACAGGGCTTGTTCATTCCGGCAGTGAGGTCCTCGAGGAGCAGGAAAAATTGCACACGATCCTCGCTGGTGGTGGTTGTCTGGGCTTCCTTGGGATTGGTGGGTAGACGTACGGGTTCGCCGGTTGATGTACCTAGGGAGACAGGAAGGGTAACCTGCTCGCGTCCTCTGGTAGGGGTACTATCAGACTTGACAGGCAGGCGTACATCATCTTCCATCTTAAAGATCTCGTCCTCCTTGTCTCCACCGTATCCTTCGTCCTCGTAGAACATGAGATCGCCGGGACCAGTGCTCATGCTGCGTTTCCTCTCGAGGCCAGAACCAGAGTGCCTCCGTCGACGACGCTGGCCAGACACTCGGGTGGCTGTATCCTCTTGCATGGAAGCAGTAGCAGAAGATGAAAGAGCGGGATTACCAGCTGCAGAGACGGAAAGTTCACTGCGTCCCCTATGCAAGGGTAAGAGTTTCCCATCCTTACGTAGGGAAGAGGCACCAGATAGTAACTTAGGAATGTTTCTTGGACCACGGTGACGGCGTTGATGGTGCGAGTATATAGTGGGAGGAGTGAAGACCTCCCGCAGAACCTGTTCCTGGAGCTTTGTGTTGACGGTGGTGGCACCCCATGTCATGGATGCTGGAGGCTTGTCGGACTCTCCATTGAGTTCAGGTGTCGACTTGGGAGAGCAGGTGAGATTGGCAGAGACATCCTCGAGCGAGCCACAGTGAGACTGGGTGGGTGTGGCATGTCCGCTGCCGCTGGTGGACTTGGCCGACTGGGGGGTCATGAAGAGGTCAAAGGGGATGATGTGGCGGTTATTCTCCAGGATGACCTTGGGTATAACCCCGGTGACTTGGGACTGGCTGAAGATGCGTTGGCCATTATTAGCCTTGCCTGACTCAGTGCGTTTCGGCGGGGAAGACGCAGTAGAGGTGACGGCAGAGGTTTGGGCATCAACGGTTGTTGTAGACTTGGCTGCTGCAGGCTCTGATGTGACCGCAGCATTGTCATCCTTGTTATTATTATTATTATTATCCTTCTTGCTGGGCTTTTTCGATCCCTTGGAGAAAGTCACGTTCAGAACACCGATATATCTGGCGAGAAAGACGAGCATTTCCGGGTGTCTCTTCTCGATACGTTCATAGAACTGGTTCTCTCTGTTGTTTAGCTGTTTGCATACTGCACGCCGGGAGAAGCGGAAGACGGTGGTGTGGCCGCCGACCTGGTGACGGTAGGGCTTCAGCTCGACGGCACCGAGGGGAGTAGTCGGCGAGCGTATGTGCTGAGACTGAGGATGCTTGATCTGGGGGCGAGATGGCCTGGGAGTGCCCCGAGGAGCGGTTCCAGCCGCCTCATCGTGGGAAGACAGGTCATCGTCGTCCTCCGGTTCGTCGTGAGTTGTGGAGGTGTAGCTTTCCGAGGCAGAGAGGTAGTCGGACTCAGAGATGTCGGTTGCTGGTTCGACCACGACAGCGGCCGCGCCGGAAGGCACGGAGACGGCGTGAGGGTCAGAGGAAGAAGAGACGGGCGGCTCTATAGGCTCGGGGATGGTCTTGCGCAGGTCACCGGTGAAATGGCTCTTTTCAGTCTTTGAGAAGAGGGAGATATCGACCAGGTTGGTCTCGCTGAGGGAGGGCTTTAGGTTGGCCGGGGAAGAGAAGAGTGGCTGTTCCGGCTGCAGTTTGTTACCGACATCCTTGTCTGCAGCTTCGAGAGGGCGCTGGTGTGGGAAGTAGAGGGCGGAGGATATACGCTCCTTGTCCTCGTCATCGTCCTCGAACACCGATTCGGCCAGACCAGGCCGGGCGGCAGCAAAGTCTGAATCTGGAGAGAAGCCCTCGAGCGCGTGACCGGGATAGAGCATTCGAGTGTCACGAGATGGAATGGACCTTGGTAGCCCTGGCTGAGCTCCATTGGCGGGGGATGCACCATCCTGGCGGCGATGCTGGTGGCTCCGGATCTCGTCTAGAAGCTCCTTGGGGACGACGGCTGGCGATTCGTCGGCTGAAGTGATATCCGGCCGGGCGGCACCTGCACCCACACCGACACCCGAGAGCTCGTCAAGAGAGGCAAGTTCTGGAGCAATGCTCTTCCTGCGTTCTGGCTCGCCGGTGTTTTCCTTGAAGAGCCCAAGGTAGTGGCTTGACTTGCGGGAGCGAACATTGGCACTAGGATCGACGTTGGCCAAGCTAGCTTCGATAGACTTTTCGACTCTAGAAGTGCGTCCACGTATGAGGTTATTGTTATTGTTGTTGTTGTTTTGATGCTGATTATGATGGGGATGACGGTGAATATGATGGGGGTGGTGGTGATTATGGAGGTGGGAGCTAAGGTCCCGGGAAGCGAGGAGAGCCATTGTGTCAGTGCCAGAGGACGATTCTTCCTGGTCCTGGTCCTGGTTCTGGTTCTGGCCCTGTCCCTGGCCCTGGGAGTGATGACTTCGGCCTCTGTCTGGACCTGGCTGGGGGCGGAAGACAGGCGATGGACGTGGTGAGAGACGGTCAAAGGTGAGAGGGATGCCGGAATTGTTGTTTACACCGGTGTTATCGTGGTTTGAGAGGGAGGAGAAGTCGGTTACGGTGCGAGAGCGGGTGGGCAATGCGAACTGCTGGTGCTGGTGCTGGTGATGTTGCTGGTGATGTTGGTGGGTCATGCGGTCATCTAGAGTTGGTATTGGATCTGGCGAGGGAGCTGGCTGCCATCGTGCCGAACCGAGAGACGAGGAGAGCGAACTGACATATCTGGTGTTCAGCTGGCGGGGACGGAAGTCGTATGTGCCCTGCTGCTCGTCTGCCCGGTCCTGGTCCTGATCTTGCTCCCGATCTTGCTCCTGTTCCTGTTCCTGTTCCTGTTCGTTGTCTGGCTCTGAGGGAAGATAGTGAGTAGCAAAGATGGAGTCCCGCTCCGTCAGCTGGGGAGACTGAGAGCCGTACTGCTGTGCACCCGAGGACGGCTTGGCCGCAAAGGTAGAGACCGAGGAAGAGGAAGAGGTGGGCGTCAGGCCGGGACAGGTGTTGGTGCGCTTGAGGGACGGGTGTGCGTGGTGGTCTGGCAGCGGAGGCACTGCCGACGGCTTTATCAGGGGAGTCTGGGGCGGCGAGGGAGGCACCGACTTTGAGGGAGCGGAGAAGGGCGAAAGACGGGAATCAATAGCTGGTTCCGGTGCCGCAGCGGCCGGAGAGGAGGTTGCTGGCGGTGCTGAAGTGGATGTTGCTACTGTTGCTGCTGTTGGCGGTGGTGGTGGTGACGATGCTAGAAGGGTAGCTGGAGGGTCTGCTGCAGACGCGCTGCTGGGCTCCGTGGCGCGGTTGTCGGAAGCAAAAGCGGAGGCTGACATGGGGAGGACATTGGCGACCAGCTGTGTATCTCGAGAGCGTCTTTCCCGGCGGTCTATTCAATGGCTTGGGGCGGTTTATATGCAGGATGCTGGTTGACCTGTGGTCGGCGGTGGTCGGTTGTGGTGGTTGTGATGGTGATGGTTGGTCGGTGATGGCGGGCTTGGAGTGGACTTTCACTGCGGAATACGAGAGCAACCTTTTTTTTTTGCCCTTGCTTTGTTTTTTGCGTTCGCCTGTTGTTCACTTCTGGGGCCGCGAGAGTGATCTGTCTGCTTCTTCTGCTTCTCTTGAGTCCTTCAAGCTTTTTCTTTTCTTCTTCTTCTTCTTTTTTCTTTCTTTCCTCGTCGTCGCTTTTTTTTTTCTTGCTGCTTCGAAAAAAAAGAGTTGAAAAAGAAAAAAAAAAGAAGAAAAAAAAAGGAAGCCCAAAAAGGGATGTCACGTGAGGAGATGACTAAGCAGGAGAAGCAACAAAAAAGAAAAAAATAAATAAATAAGAAAAAAAAAAAAGAAGAAGAGACGAAGAAGAAGAAGAAGATCAAGCGAGGTGAAGAAGCGGGTGAGGAAGGCCGAAGCCGGCCATGCTGGTGGGAGAGTCAAAGGGATATAGAAAGGAGGAAGATATATATAAGGAGAGAGAGAGAGAGAAGGTAGAAGAAGAAGAAGAAGGATGGAAGAAGTGGAGGTCGAAGGGGAGGGAGAGAGCGTTAAGTACTTTCTTTTTGGCTGGCGAGGAAGGGAAAAGGACACCGCCACGAGGAGAAGCTGAGGAGAGGAAGAAGAAGAAGAAGAAGATGATGATGATGATGATGATGAAGAGATGAAGCTGGCCGAGGAGCAGGAAAAGTCCTAAGAGAAAGTCACGTTTGGCTGCTGCTGGCTGTGACAGGGCAAGGAGGGATTAAGGAGAAAGGAGAAACAGGGAGCAAGGAGGGAGCAGCAGCGGATAAGCAGGAAGATGAAGAAGAGAGAAGCTGATAAGGAGGAAGAACGAGAAGAAGAAGAAGAAGAAGAAGACGACGACGACGACGCCGACGGCGAGAAGAAGACAAAAGACGAGAGCTTCCTGCGCAACGTGTTTCGAGTCTGGTCGATCCTGACGACGGCCGCTGGAGGAGACGAAGGCGAGACGAGACGAGACGAGACGAGACGAGAGACGGAAAAGGGTCGTCGAATGCGAGGCGATGGCGAGTGACTTCTGGCTGCCATACAAATCTGGTGGGCGATAGAAGTACCGCTGCATGGCCCAGCATGGCCCAACGGGCTCTTCCTGACCGCGCCAATCATCCCGGAACGTGCCTGGCCAGCTTCAGAGGACGAAGATGCGCTACCAAGAGGGCTGAACTGGACAGACGGAAGACGCTGATACTACTCATGATACTACGAAGTACTCCGTGCTGGTGGTGATGATACTACTGATGCTGAAGATGCTGACGATGGTGATAATGGTATAGGAATATTCTACGACGACAACCAGGACACAGCAAGTCAAGATGTAGCAAAGACAAGAGGATAGATCATGACATCATGAGCGATATACAAGGCGCTACCTCTGGACGCCGGACCCTCCAAGGCTGGGCTGGTAGCTCAGCTGCAGGCGCCTATCGACGGTGTCTCGCATGCAGGCTCCAGATCGTGCTGTCCTGGCCTGTCCCGTCGGCCTCTTATCTGGTCTATAGTCGGACAGCTATACATGAGATACAGACGGGCTACCCTGCAGCCAGGTAGAGAGAGGTAGAGGTAGAGGTAGAGGTAGAAGTAGGCGATGCAACTAGTCCGAGGGCCTAGTCGGGCCAGCTGCAGAGTGAGGCTTGAGGGATGGACGAACCCCTGGCTGAGTGGCTTGCCTGCTGGCTCCCACTGCTCCTGTCGATGAAGTTACTACCAGCAGCCAGTCCAGCCAGTCAGTAGTACTTAGTAGTTTTTGTAGTTAGTGCTTGCTGTCAAAGCCGTGTGTTGAGTGGGTGCTGTGGGTGTTGCAGTCGTAACTGGATGGCTGGCTGAAGAAGCTCTTAGCTATAGTTATTAGTTAGCTATACGGGGCACGACTCTCAATAGCCGGACGTCATCTGCATTCACATCCAGACCAGCAACCACCCACGACCACCCACCTCCCCGTCAGCATGACCAGGTCACCATGACTTGAAAGGATGACTATTTATACCGGACGGCATGGACTGGCGAAGAGAGGTAGCAGCAGACAGACGGACAAAAACCATGGCGATAGACAGCAAGATGGCGGACAGGCGGCCCGACCCTGTAGACATCGCCAGTGACAGCGACAGCGACAGCGAGAGTGACGGCGGCAGCATGGCCGACGGACCAGACATGCCGCTCGTCAGGACGCAGACGAGGGACACAGAGAGGGAGAGAGAGAACGCTCGCAAGGAGGTTGTCCGTCTGGTCGCCTTTGTCTCCAGCGTCCTCAACGCGTAGGTGATATCCAAATCCGCCCTGGACAGCAGCAACATCCCCCGGCTAATATATATATAATCTGCCTGCTCTACGTACCACAGACTATCCGCTGGAGGAATAGCTGCATTCTCCCTCTATGGCCCGCTGCTGCTCACCCGCCTGCACTACACCCAGTTCCGGGTCAACGTCATCGCCGTTACGGCGGAGATGCTCACCTACCTGAGCGCCCCGTTGTTCGGCTTCCTCTGCGACAGAGTCCGGCCCTCGCTCGTCTCCTTCATCTCCGCCGTCCTCTTCGGCGCTGGATACCTGCTCGCAGCCTTCACCTACCGCTCGGGACCCCCAGCCAGCCTCCTGGTCGGCCTGCCTGAGGATGACGGCCCACCGAGGCCTCACGGCTGGCCGTTCGGCGTCATGGTCATCGCCTATGCCATCATCGGCGCGGCCACAGCTTGCATGTACTTCTCTGCCGTCACCACAAGTGCAAAGAACTACGCCTCCAGCAAGCACAAGGGCATCATGCTGGCTGCCCCCATAGCTGCCTACGGGCTCAGCGGCATCTGGTACAGCTTCCTGGTCAAGTTCTTCGTCTACCGCGGTGCAGACTCCACCGCTCACAGCGATGGGTCCGGAGTAGACCTTATCCACGGAGACGTAGATGTCTTCCGCTTCTTCGTCTTCCTCGCCATCGTCACCTTTACCGTCGGAGTCATAGGCGGATTCGCACTCAACGTGGTTGACGAAGAGAAACTTATCGAGGTCGGTGTCGAGGAGCTCGAGCGGAGTGGACTGCTGGTTGATACAGACGGGCAGTACGGGACTTTCCGTGCTGGCCATGGCCACGATGATACCAGTAACACCGCCCAGGCTGATACCCATCCGGACGACAAGCTGAAGAAGACATGGCTGCTTAACCAGGAAACCAAGCTCTTCCTCCACGACAGGACCATGTGGCTGCTCTCCCTCGGCTTCATCCTCATCTCCGGCCCTGGAGAGGCATACATGAACAACGTCAGTCTCAGCCTTTTCTTTTTTTTTTTTTCGTTTTCTACCTCCAACTTTCCTCTCGCTCTCTCTTTCTCTCTATATATGCTGACACAGGCAATAGGTCGGCACTCTTACCAGCACCCTCTCACCCCCTTCAGCCCAAGACAAACCAGGCACTCCCTTGCCCGCAGGAGAGCCATCAACCCACGTAGCTCTAATGGCACTAACCTCTACCCTCGCCCGTCTCATCACGGGCTCTCTTTCAGACTACTTCGCTCCCAGACCAGCATCAACTTCAGACCGACGGACATTCTCCCGTCTCTTCTTTCTCATCCCCTGCGCCCTCCTCGTCTCACTAGGCTACTTGATCCTCTCCTCCCCCGTTCCACTCTCCTTCCCTTCTCTCCTACACCTAACAACCACCTTCATTGGCTTCGGCTACGGCGCCTGTTTCTCCCTTGTCCCCATCATCATCTCTGTTGTCTGGGGGGTGGAAAACTTCGGCACCAATTGGGCTATTGTTTCCATGATCCAGGCCCCCGGTGCCGGCCTGTCAGGGGCCATCTACTCTGCCGAGTATGATGCTAATGTCTCTGACAACGGACAGTGCTTTGGCTGGAAGTGCTATGGGTTTTGGGCCGTGGGCAGTGTCATTGGTGTTTTGATTGCTGCCAGCATGTGGATGGTTGCTTGGAGAGGGTGGAAGAGACGAAGCATTCCGGTTTAATCTAAACCGATATATACATCTACACATACATTCTACCATTTGGTCATATGGGCGTTTTGGTTTCGGTTTATATTATATTATATTTTTCACTTTTTACTGCATATACTTCTGTTTCGGCAGCTGCATTGCATTGCATCCTCATCGTGCAATATACCAATTGAATACCAACTTGTTCAATATCATATACTAGAAGCAAATATCCAAGTAACGTCCTCCAACCATAATCTATCTAAATATGCTCAAGTAAGTTCCAAAGGCGATAATGCCCGAAGATACCTCCCAAAACCAAAAACAAAGGTGAAGCAAAAAGCAAAAGATAACAGTCACACGTCTGAAGACGCCGCGTCCATACTGGTAAAGATGGTATAGAGCCGTCGACTGATGGCCGGTCCAATCCGGGCTTCGGTCATGGCACCAGTCTTATTCGCACATTTCTACTCCAGCTCATTAGAATATGGTCCTTGAAAAGGTGGCTGGCTGGCTGGTGCGTTCAAACACACACACACACAATAATAACATACCTTAACATCTTCAAGGAGCAGTGCACCTCCCTGATCAAACGCCTCCACCAACCTGCCAACAGTAGGAAACTGCGTAGCAACGCCATACGCTATCGGCGCCGTAATACGGCTGACCTCCTGCATCATTCGAACATATGCATCCCCCGCATCATCCCCAGTCCTAACTTGTCCTACATCCATGCAGAACGACGCATCCTGGCTCTTCATCAGTTCCCGCCTATAGGGAACCGTCGAGATATGTTCGGTGAAGTTCTTGATCCATGAGGCAGTTTCAGTCGAGTTGGCAGTCTCGTGCACCAAGCATGAGTGGACAACCTGCAGCTGAAGCAAGGCGTCTTCAATGGCGTCTTCGTCAATCACATGGGTTGTACTGGACGTCTTTTTGCTGGAGTTTGCTTTCTTCCGCTTGGGTTGGGATGATACTGTTGCTGCTGCTCTTGCAGATGGTGGTGGTGGTGGTGGCTGCCCAGCAGCGCCTGAGTTGGCCTGGTTGTCGTCAATCTGTTGCAGAACAGCAGCCTGGTACGACCGGTTGCGCGAGTTCTTGCCTTTCCTGATGGTGGCAGCTAAGCCCTCGATGAGATATATCTGTTTGCGACTCGGATATTCTCCGCTTATTTTCTGGAAATACGCCTTGACCGTGTTATTGCAGGCCGGAGCTGCAACAGCCATCTCGGCAAATTCATCCCCGGTGAAGAAACACAGTACATGACCTTCGGCTTTTATGGTTGGCGCACATGGTTCCCAATGTCCTGCATCAGTATATTGTGCGGTTACTTTCCGTCTCCATGAGACGATATTGGGTATCTGTGAGGATGAAAAGTTCATCTCCACCCCCAGATTGCGCATATGTTCCTCTGTCTGAGTGCCGATGCTGGTGTCCTGGAAGTTAGAGGATATGTCAACAATCATCTCTCCAACCGACACGGCCTTGTCCACTTTCGACTTGTTTGCCTCTGCGATATCAGCTGCAATCCGCTTTTGCTTTCCTTTCTCTTCCTTCTGCTTCCGCTTTTCTTCCTTTTGCAGTTCCTTCTCTTGTTGTCGGCGAAGTTTTGCTGCCTCTCGCTCCAGTGCTTTCGCTGTCTTGTCTGCATTTTTACCCGCTGTTTGACTGCTTGGTTGCCGTCTTACGGATTTTTGTTTCGTGGAAGGCAGCGCATCGCCCTCTGATAACGAATCAAAGTCATCTTCCACTTTCTTCTTCTTTTTTGATCTACCCTTGGACTCTGCCTCTCGTCTAAGTTGTTCAAGCAGCAGTGTGGTCTTCTTTGAAATACCAAACGTTGATGACTGGGAGGCATCGAAATTGAAAAGATCTTCATCGTCGTTGTGGTCATCGATATCATCCGACGGTGCTAGGTTACATCCCAGAAAGTCATCATCCTCGTCACCATCATCATCATCAATAACTATAGTTATTGGCTTTTTTGAAATTTCTTCTTGGGCTTGGTTGTTAGGCGCAGAGGATGAGCAGACAATAGGGTCATCCAGGGTAAGATCCCATGATGTCGATGTTTTATTGACCGTTTCCTTTGCCTTTGACTTGGCTTGGGGTATATCAGGGGTATTTCCTATACTATTAAAGTCTGTGATGTCCGAGAACATAAAACCGGGGGATTTAAGAGGCGTGGTATGATCAGTGGTATGAATTTTTTGATCCACGGCGGGGCTCAGCCTCCTTCTCTTGGTTGCCGAGCTGTCGAGAAAATCGCCATAATCGAATAGCGAGTCATCTACCTTCGCAGGGGCCGCATTCAGAGGACTGTCCAACACCCCAAAACTAGCTTCCAGACTCTCATTTGTCGGTCTTGATACGACTGCTGGGGAGGAAGACAATAAGCTGATGACTTGGTCCATCGCTGTGATGTTGTTGACTTCTGTGACCCCCGACTTCTCTGCCTAGCAACCACCGACCCTGACCAAAACAAACTAATCCAGAACAACAACCCCAAGAAATACCCAAAAATGTTTCCGGCGGGGCCAAAAAGGAAAAGGGAGAAGGATATATAACTATCGGTAAGCATTCCTTCCTTTCCTCACTGCCGCTGTGCCCCCTGCCGCTGTCACTGTCGCTGTCGTTGTCGTTGTCGTTGTCGTCGTCAATAAACGCGGGCGGAAACTCGAATAAACACAAAATTCGCGTCTAAAAAAGGCACTTTAAACGCGTGGTCACATGATGTTAATATGCTTATTACTAAGCAAACGGCTCTTTCCAGCTCCAAAAAAGTCTAAATTGACAGCTAAGTTTATATTTATTATTTATTTTTTTATCGTTCTCGACGACGAAAATCTACAACTATCCACGTATACATACCTAGGCAGAATGATACATATTATTCGTAACCTCGTGTTCTAGGGGAATGGCGTGATATCTCATGCAAGATAAATACAACAGCCCCTTAATCGCATCCATACTCAAGCGGGGCGGGTCCCTCAATGAACGTAGATCGTTCAGAGAGAGCAGTTCCATTCCTGCCCTTCCAGACTTCCTCGACAGGGAGAACACCGGATCTCTGGATCTTCTTTGCGATCTGCTCCACTTCGGTCCAGACACGAAGCACGTTTTCTCCAACGAGTTTGCGGGCCTGTTCCTCAGTGGCTCCGGCTTCAAGGACCTTCTCAATAAGATATGGGTACTTCGAAACGTCCTAAGCTCGAACTCGTCAGCGGTCTTTTGCTTTTTATTCTGCATGTCAATTCTATTGCTGGGGACTTACCTCGAGTCCCTTTGGAAGCTCAGTGGTGCCGTCGTAGTCGCCACCGAGACCGACGTGGTCCCATCCGGCAACTTCCGCGATGTGGAAGATGTGCTTGACAACGGTGTTGACATCCGCAGAGTCGGGGTCATCGACCTTGACGAAGCTGCTCACGAAAGTGACCATGACAACACCGTTGTTTTTGGCAACGGTCTTGAGGACGTCATCTGGAACGTTGCGCAAGTGCTTTGAGACTTCATAAGCGGAAGAGTGGGAGAAGATGACGGGCGCCTTGGTGATCTTCAGAACGTCTCTCATGGTTTGATGAGAAACGTGCGAGAGGTCGACGAGCATGCCCAGGCGGTTCATCTCCTTGATCAAGGCGGGGCCAAAGTCAGTCATGCCCAGGTCGGGCTTGCCGGCTCTGACAGTGGAAGCAGCTGTTGCCCATGCATTGTCGCAGTTGTGGGTGAGGGTCATGTAACGAGCTCCAGCGTAGAAGGCCTGGCGCAAGGCCGCAATGGAGCTGCCAACTTGGTGGCCACCCTACATGTACATCCGGATTAAGTATGCATGTAGGTAAGGGGCCACAGAAAAAAAAAAAAAAATGGTACCATACCTCAATACCAATAAAGCTGCCGATTTTACCTTCTCTGAAGGCTCTCTTTGCGCAGCCAGGGTTGTCGCAGTACATGAGATCCTTGGAGTACTTGTCTACAAGTCGTCTTGCAACATCGATTTGTTCTAGAGTGTCCCTGGTCGCAAACTATCAATGATACCCACATTAGCGCTGGACACAATATCTCAATGAGACACATGCATCATTTCATACCTTTGGTGTATTAATTGGAGCGTTAGGGTCCGAGGGACAAGCAATGAACACACTCCAGAACTGTCCACCCATGCGGCCCTTTCGCATCCGAGGTAAATCGGTATGGCCCTTCAGTGAGGTTTCAAAGGGCAGCTTCCCGTCATAGATCTGGTCATTGGTAGACCTCCTGATAGCATAAAGGAGGTCATTGTGCCCATCTATCAGCGGGGCGCTTTTAAGTACTCTCTCAGCACGCTTTGCATAATCTGTCTGAGGTACAGTGGCGGCACCTTGTACCGGCACAAGACTGGTGAGAGCCAGGAGCGAGACAAAGAGGGCAGCCATTGTGTGAATGTATAAATGGAGAGGAATTGGCTGTTCGTTGCCTGAGAAGCTCAAGCCATAGAATCACAGCCGGGACATCCGCACATTTATAGACATTGGAGGAATCTAACCCCAGTCCAGAATCAACAATCGGGTATCCCTGGCAGCTCAACGCCCTTCCCCTCCCTCGTATATTTAATTAATAATGGCAACCCAGCGCTGGCATCCCGAATACACCAACAGCGAGCTCATATTGGTCTAAGCAGCGGGCGAGTCAAGGAATGCCGACCGTCAAAGCTGCTTAAGGGGATCGACAAGAAAGTATGAACAGCGCCAGCTAGGGTGTGCCGTTTTCTAGCTTCGTCGCTAACTGGGGAACACGATATAGGGAAAGGCTAAAAATCCTTTGATATTGCTGCTGCTGTGCCGTCAAGCTGCCAGGGCGCGGGAGTGTGACTCCATAGTAGGCCCATGTTATGAGCACTGCTCCATACTCCGCTATCATCACTGATCCATCGTTGATGCCAGCACGAGAGCGCCAGCAGCGGAATTCCTAAAAATTGACAGCACCCCGAGCTTCCCCGTCAAGGCGTTATCATGTGTGCGAGCACGCCAGCGGCCAGGTAGGGGCCCATGTAGGGTCCATATCGACAGGGAGCAGGCCGGCCAACAGTGATAAAAGCCCCATACTATGACTCCTTAACTTTTGATCCCTTAACTTTTGATCCCACGAGATGGCTGGAAATATCAGCAACGCTGGCTCTGGCTCTTGCTCTTGAGCGATGCCATGAGTATTATCTCCGTAACCCGTAATACGTATTCCGAACTCCGTGTTCCCCTCCCTATCAACGACAGAGGCCGCGCCGGGCCAGAACTCTGGGCTCGGGATGCTGTTCGTGTGCCGGAGATGGGCTGGCAAGGAGGTTACATTTGGCCCCATGCCTATGCCGAAGCTGTCTGCCAGTTGGGCGTTGGTCGTATCTAAGATTTTCTGTACATCATCCCCCGGACAGCTCTGCATCATCTCAAGGGATCGAGTTGCTCCACCAGCTAACAAGCAATGCATCCATGAAAGAATTTAACCGAAATATCTCTTGGACGCGGGGAATCCCTCATCCCGGCCAAATCCTGGCTATACACGGAGGCGCTATCTCAGGCAGACATCCTGGCCTGGATACTGGCAATTGGATAGTTACACCCCTGGTTATCTGCTTAGTGGTTAATCACATATCGCCACATAGTTAGTTAGCAGTCATTCCTACCGATTACACGCTGATTTACTGTGGCTGAATCCCTTCGAGTCCAGTTATGAGCTCCCTCGTCGAGTGCCATACATTTAGCCATCTTCTCGCTTGTTGTGTTCCTGGCCGTTTCTCCCGGAATCCCACTCATAACATGGACCTTCGAGACCATCTGGCATGTATAAATTTGCAAGATATATCAAGATATTTTGGAAATTACTTTATGCCGATGATACGTCGATCATTTCACTCGGACACTCATGGATTTTTATATTTCCTAGATTCTGATTCTTCCTGGGCCATGAGAATATATTCCCATCATATTTCCTGGATGAATACCCCAGATATGTTGAGAGATGTCATGTTTTACGCCAGTAACTAAAATATTTCTTCGGAGTACTCACTAGGCCTACATAATGAACAAATCAAACTATCAATTGGAATTGGAATTATGTTGCTTGGTTACCACTTTGCTGAGACAGGATGTGACTCTGGAGTAGCTTGTCTCTCACATCTACAAGCGACGGTCAACTCAGCAGTCTACACACACAACGAGCGGCCATTGAACAGCCGGCCATTGAACACATCAACTGACTCACCCTATGCACTTGTGGATCGCATGTTAACTGCGCTTGTTGCCTTCGGAGTTGATCCAGACCTCCCTCTGCTTCACAACCTTCCATGTGCATGAGAACCCCGGACTATTACATATCATGTGCCTTAAAGGAGTATCTTTGCACAGTTCATGATTTGAATGATCACGAATAATTGTAACTTTGTGAGATTGTTTACTCCGTAGTCATGCAGCAGGTGATGATGATATATGGAACTTGGAATATACATGTAGCTCATCGAGTTCGCTCGGTCATTTCTTCATTTTACAATTCGATGTATCTTATCTCAAAGGTCTCAACTCATGGCCAGCCAGATGAGAAGAGAAGATACCAAGCCGAGCACCAGGCCAAGTCCAAGAATTACCGTAAGAGGAAGAAAAGCGCGGTCTTCTGCCTGGACCATCTCGTCAATTTGATTCTGGAGCCGTTCGCCCATTGCATGAAGGGAGAATTCTCTCTCAACCCGTTGTTTTGCAAAGGCAGCCATATCCAGACGCTCAGCAGACGACATGCGCTGCAGAACATAATTGATCACTTCTGTCCAGCCCGAGATCTCCTTCGATGATCTGAGCCAGCCGGTTTTCCCTTCGACAATGGTTTCTAGGGGTCCGCCGGTGTTGTCTGCGAGAACGGGCAGACCGGCATACATTGCCTCGACGGGGACGATGCCAAAGTGTTCGTATGAAGGGGTGTAGAGAAGGACACTCGAGGAGGAGAGCAGGGTTTCTTTAAATGCAGATGGGACAGAAAGGAGGAATAGGACGTTTATAGAGGCTGGGACGGACATGGCTGATACGACGGTCTGGGAGGTAGCTGTTTGGAAGCCGAGTCGAGTAGCTAGTGCATCCAGTTCTTTATGATATTGTACGTTTTCCGAGACTCGATTATCATAGCCGCCTATAAGTTGTTAGCAATGCAGCACCAAGTTAATTAAGAAAGAGGTAACACACCAGCGATAACCAGTCTTGTGCCCCTTCTATCCTCCTCCGCAATGCCATGATACGCATGCAACGCAAGCTCGATATTCTTCTTTCTCTCAAACCGATTAATACTCAACAGTATCTTCAGCCCACCCCATAGCTCCCCTCCATCATCGACCTTGGTCACCGATACCTCCTTTGTGCTTCTGCCCGTGTCCACACACGGGTAAACAACCTGTACATCCTCGCCGGTATTTCCAAACACCTCCCGCACCACCCCGCCCGTGAACCGAGAATTAACCACAATCCTATCAGCCGCACTCATCGCCCAGCCCTCAAACCAATCGAACGGGTAGCGATAAAGCATCTTCAGCGTCCGCAGCGCCATACCACCCTCCCCTCGCCGCGCAAGCAACTGGTCCGGGAAATGGCAGTAGAACAGCGTGCGCTGTTTCTTCGTTTTGCGGCGCGTAGCTAGGTCCCTTAACGCTCGTAGCACAGGCACACAGGCTGGAACCTGGTCGACTATGAAAATGTCGTGCATTTCGTCGTTGTTGGCGGCCGTGCTTTCGGAGAGGTAGTAGATCAAGCTGAGCTGGCGCAGTATTGCCATTAGAACGTGGAATCGGCCTCTGATGTGTGCGGGAAACAGTTTGTCGCCGTGTACGCGCACATCCAGCGTTCCATCTCGGGCTTCCTCGAAGCAATGGCTCTTGTCGCGGTGGGAGGTGTAGATGGTTATTTTGTGGCCGCGGGCTTGGAGGGCGAGGGCGGCGTCGAGGATCAGGCGTTCTGCGCCGCCGATGCCGAGGTCGGGATGGACGAAGATGATGTTATATCGTTTTCGGTCTTTCATTATCACTGTATCTTCTCTTCATACTAGGCACTTTATCAATTGTTCATCTTCGACTTCATCGTCGTCGTCGGCTTTTGTTTACTTGTTAACTTTCGCAGATGAAGTCATACCGCATCACGTGATATCAAAAAGCCGTTAAGGAGGAAAGCTACAACATTCAAGGGAATCGAAGTAAATAGATAGATACATCTAGACGGCATCAACTAATTACTAGAAGTGATAAGGAGGAGAAGGATATAAGATAATAATAGTAATAAACAATAAGAATAGAGTAAAGAAAAAGTAAGTAGAGTAAAATAAGTAAAGAAAAAAAAGAAAAAGCCCCCCGGGGCCAGGACATTCTGTAATCTTGAATCTTCTCTTCGTCAACAAATAAAGTAGGGGTTGGTTATGCCGTGCCGTGCCGTGTATGACTTGGATAAGCAGTAAACAGCTCGATGAAAAAAAAGAAAATAAGTTACTAAGATTAAAAGAAAAGAGGAAAGGGGAGGGAAAGAGAAAAAGAAAAAAGGGAGGAAAAACGGGGTTAGAAAAAGAAATAAACTATTAGAGAAATTCCGGCCGTAAGCATAAGCGTGGAGGGAATCTTGGATCTGTATCTTTATAAGGGGAGAATCAAAGTAGATAAAAAAAACGTCATTTAAGTCAACGGTCAAGTGCCAAATCAGTCCAGTCCGTCAAATCGAAACGAAGTAGGAAAAAAACAGGGCAAGGGGGAGTGTGTCCTCTTTAGCATCTAATCGTAGAGCAGGCAGGGGATGGGAGGGGAGGGGAGGGGGGAAGGGCATTTTATACATAGTTGACAACAATCGCAGGAGCAGAACAAGGGATATCAAAATAGCAAATTATAGGGGAGAAAAAAAGAGGAAAAAAAAAGGAGATAAATAAGAGAAATCCAATCCAATCCAATCCAATCAACGTAGAGGGAAGAGGGAGGAGGGGGGAAGTATAAAAGTAAAAAAAGAAAGAGACAAGGAAAAAAAAGGGGCGGTTGTAGATATCTGGTTGACGGAACATCCGTGTATTCCATCAACCACATCATCGACTCCGACTCAGGCTCAGGCATAGCAGACTCATCAAACGGCGTGAAACACAATAAAATACAGACATAAAGCAAGTGAACAAGTAGATGTCGAAGAAAGGCTAGAAGCAGTTGAGGGTGCTCTTCTTCTTCTTCTTGCTGATGGCATTCATCTTCTCTTCCAAATGGGCGCGGGCAGCCTCGGCTTCTCGTCGAGCGCTTCGTTCCTCCTCGACAGCCTGCAGGGAAAGACGGGCCGAGTTACGCTCCGATCGCAAGGTGGTGACTTCTTCCTCGAGTTGCCATGCTTTCTTCTTCCATAGTTCCATGTCTGATTTGACTTTGTTGCTTTGCGCCTCGAGGTCGCCGAGGGCTTCTTCGAGGGTGGCTGTGAGCTGCTTCTCGGCATGCAGGTGTTTCTCGATGGTGCGGATGCGGGCTTCTTGGTCCTCGACGAATTGGTTGTTGGCCAGTTCTTTGCTCTGGTGTCGGGATGAGGGCGGCGAGATGCTTGCTGGATTTGCGGCAGCGGCGATATTGGGGAGTGGAGGGAGCGGGATGGCGGGTGGTGGTGAGGGAAGCGAGGCTGCGGATGAGCTCTTGCGGAGGTTGGTTGAGATGGAGCCGGAGCCGCGGTCGATGTGGCCTCCCTCCGGCGAGATGGGGCGTGTTTGTGCCTGTAGATGTTAGAATACGTTCATTCTCAAATATAACTTTCAAAACGGTGGGGGGAAGTACCTCCAACTGCTCGATACGAGCACGATAAGTCTCAATCTCCTTGTCATGCGCGGCAATCTTAGCCTTGGCCTCTTCCAGGGCCATGCTCTTCTCGGCCTGGATGACCGAGAGTCGGTTGTTATGCTGGTCGAACGAAGAGGTGATTTGCTCCTCCAGCTCCTCGACAAGACGGATGCTCTTCTCCTTCTCAGCCTTGATCTCCTCTATCGTCGCCTCCTTGGCAGCAATGGCTTCTTCATGGTTAGCCACCAGCACGGCCAGATCGTTGACCTTCATCTCGTGTTCGTTGGCCTTGTTCTTGAGGTCGACGACCTGCTTCTCGAGCGCGGTGTGTGTCTCGGTCTTCTCGTCTAGCTGGCGGGTCAGGGACTCGTTAGTGTCCATGAGAGCAGAGTACTTCTCGGCGAACTGGTCCTTTTGCGAGAGGACGTCCTGAAGTTGGTCCTGCAGGGTGAAGGGAGTGACGGGGCTTTGGGTCTTGAGCAAGGAGGAGATTGTCTTGAGAATCTGGGCCGATTCGTCCTTGGACTTGGTGAGTTCGGCGCGGAGGTCGTCGAGCGCGGCTTCGTGGGCGGCGGCCTTTTCGGCGAGCTGGGACTCGAACTGTGCTTCGGCGGCGGCTTTTGTCTTGGACTCGAGTTCGAGGAGTTCGCGTTTGTGCGTGAGCTGGAGGGTTTCGAGCTGGGCCTGCTGAGCTTCAACGGTGGATTTGTGTACTTCGATGTCCCTGGACAACTCGGTTACACGGGCCTTGTGCGGGGCCAATTGGTCTTCTGAGCCAGCGAGGTCGTCCAGAGCAGTGCGAGAACCGTCGCGGTCGCTCTCGAGAGTAGCAATCTTGGCCAGATGTGCTCCGATAGTGGCCTTGTGGCCGTCAATCTCCTGTTTGAGGCTGTCGACTAGCTCCTGGTGTTGAGACCTCTCTTTCTCCAGGGCATCAGCGGTGGCAGCGGCTTCATCGGCAGACACGCCACCCTTGTTGCTGCTGTTGGTACCACGCATGGCATCGACGTTGGCCAGGGAGGCCTCGAGCTCGGCAACGGTGGCCTTGACTTGCTTTTCTGATGCTTCGAGGCGGCTCTGGACTAGAGCCAGTTCCTCTGCAGTCTGGCGGTGTTTCCCCTGCCACTCCTCGACTTCCTTGCGTAGAGAGTCCAGCTCGGCCTTTTGCGATTCCACGAGGGCGTTGACGGACTTTAGTTCCTCTGCGAGTTCGCGCTCTTTAGCTTCGTGGGCTTCTCTCATCTCGTTCATTTGTCCCTCGGCATTGACGATCTGGTCACGTAGCTGAGAGACAACGGTCATGTCGACGGGCGAGACGGATTGCAAGCTGGATCGTTCGCGGGTAAGGCCCGAGATGATGGTGGCCTTGGTCTCCATTTCCTTCTTGACGTTCTTGTTCTCAGCCTCGAGGGCCTGGATGCGTTCCATGCGAGAGTTGAGTTCGCGCAGGGCGGAGTCGATCTTCTGGTCGAAGCTCTGGAGGGTTTCGGGACGGCCCTCGAATTCCTCGGCGGCCTGGATGCGGAGAGCCGAGAGGTTCCTGTGGGCGCGGTCGACGGTCATCATGCTCTGGCTGGTGATGCGGCGGATGACATTTGGGGTGTGTGGAGGCGAGGAGGCGGCGTTCTTGTAGCGGGTGACTTCGTCCTTGAGGCTCTCGAGGAGGGTGAGGCTGTCTTCGTGCTCCATCTGGAGTTCGTTGAATTTGCTGGTGACTGCATCGAGGGCCTGTTGGTGTTCAGCCTTGAGTTTCTTGACCACATCACTTTCTTCGGATTCATCTTCTTCTTCGCCTTGGTCTGCTTCTTCAACCTCTGTATTGTTAGTAGTGGTGGAAGAAGTGAAGGATGAGCTGTTGGCCTGCTCTGCCGAGGACAATTCCGAGGAGAGCGAGCGTGATGTTTGTCCACCATTGGAATAGGAGGAGACCGAGACTCCATTGCCGTTGACTCTTGGACGGCCGTTCTGAGCGAGCTTGGTGTCTAAAAAAGCGACGGCGGGCTGGACGGGGTGCTGGGACCGCTGGCTGTGGCGGATCTCGTCCATGGCGTCCTGGAGCTCTGCCATGGCGCGCAGGGACTCCTGGTATTTTGCGTTGAGCAGGGCGTACTCGTTCATGGAGTGGTCGTGCTGGATGCGCAGGTCGAAGAGCTCCTGGGTGACGCTGTCGAGTTTTTCAGCGACGAACTGAGACTGAGCAGCACTGGGCGTGTATGGCTCTGGTTCGTCGTTTTCGGCATCTTCATCATCGTCATCGTGGGCGTCTCTGGCAAAGGTAGAGTTGGTAGGGGTAGCTCTCTCGAGGGCAGCGAGGCCGGCGTCGTCTCTGGCGAGATCGAGGGCGGTTTCTTCCTGGATAGAAGACGGGGTCGAACCGTCAGCCAGGAGGAGGTCGTCGTCGGACTCTGGGATGGCGGTCTCGACAGCTTCGGTGAGGACGTCGAGCGAGGGCGTCCTGGTGCGAGTAGTCTTTTTGGGTCTGATGGTAGAAGCAGAGCCAGCTGAAGACAGCTTCCTGGAGTCGTGGATGCCAACAGCAGAATACTCTGTAGGATACTCTGCAGGATACTCTGACCTGGAGTGACCGTTCTGGACATGGTCGAGTTCGTAGAGGAGGTTGTCGAGCTTTCCGAGGCTTCGCTGGCGGTCGATGACATGCTCGAGGCGGTCCATCTCGGACTGCATGAGCTCCATGTCCTGGTCAGCCTCGGCGAGACGTTCCTCGAGTGTAGAGATATAGTCCTCGCAGCTGGCTTCGTTCTCTCTGGCGCGGTTGAGCTCCTTTCTGAGCTCTGCGACGATGGCAGCGTTCTTCTCCTCGCCCGTAGCATGGCTGTCGAGTTTTGACTCGAGGTCGTGCAGGTAGCTCTCTGTGTTGGCCTCGCGGTCGAGCATCTTCTGCATGCGGGCCTGGAGCTGGCCGTTGACGGTCTCGATGTAGGCGCATTTTGTCTCTCGTTCGAGCAAGGTGCTCTCCGTGGCCGAGAGGGAAGCTCTGGTCTGGGAGAGGGAGGACTCGAGGGACTGGATGGTCTTTTCGTACTCCATGACGACCTGCTCTACGGACTCGGCGAAGGAGTGGGACCGCTTGAGGCGCTCCATGGAGGCGTCCCCTCCGTCGTCAAGCCCATTGCTGCTGTCTGCCGAGGGATCGGACTTTGTGAGCTCTGAGATGAGCTTAGCATGGCGCTGGCTGAGGGCGGTATAGCTCTCCTGGACGTCGAGCAGGTGGTTCTGGAGTTCCCGCTCGCGCTCGTTCTGGCGGTCGGACCGCTCCTGGGGCGTGAGAAGGGCACGACGATCCCTCTCGCCCCCGTCCGCGTTACGAATCTGCTGGCGGAGGAAGGCAACCTCAGCCTTGAGGCGTTCGATGACGGCCTGCTTGTCGCTCTCGTCTGTAATCTGCTGGATGCGAGGCTTGGACTGGATGGCGCGGGCCCGCTGGGCGTACTGGACGGTGTTGAGGGTCTCTGAGAGATGGAACTCTGGCGGAGTGACGCAGGCGATCATGTAGGTGATTGCGTTCCCGCCGAGGGAGTCCTGGAGCAAGCGAGTGAGCTTGGAGTCACGGTAGGAGACGTGAGCCCCCTGCTGGCGGGAGGAGAGCTGGGAGATGACTTTGCCCAGGCTGGCGAGACCCGCGTTGATGGAGATGCCTTCTTTAGCACGCTCTCCCGAGGCCCCCGTGTTCTTGAGGCGTTCACTTCCGGCCAAGTCGACAAAGTGCAGTTTACTATCGATGGTAACGTGGTCTCCAGACGCAGAAGACGAAGAAGAGGAAGAAGTGGGATCCGGCATGGAGAAGCGTTTCTCCTGGGCAGAGAGCGGCAGGCCGGCTGAACCGTCTTTGCGCTGGACGAGGTTGATGCTGAAGACGGCGTGGGAGCGAGAGGATTTGGCGTTGATGGCGGTGGAGTCAGTCTGGCGGATGGCCGAGCCGAAGTTGAGGGCGTTGATGAGGTCGTCGACGGAGTTGATGGCGACCTGGTGGAGGCCGGTGAGGATGATGCGGCCCTTGGTGTCTTCGCGGATGGTGACAGTGTTGCGTTCTCCGGGGGGTGTTGACTCTGGCAGCAGCAGGTCTCTCAATTGTTCGTTGTATATCTACATTATTAGCACCGACCCCAGTATAAAGAGAAAAAGAGGAATACCTCGACGTAGGTTGCTCGCATCTGCCAGGGCTTGTCCGAGACACGGCCAAAGGAGGAAGCAGAGGAGTATCTCTGGGGCGTCCGCAGGCCGGTCACTGGGGAGCCCGAGAAGCTCCTGTTGTGCGTGGGCGAGCCCGTCAGCTTCTCAAACAGCATCTGCGCCGCCCTCGGCACGATTCCTATTGATGTCAGTATTAGCATATATATATCAATTGAGTAGAATAAGAGAGTAATGGTATACCCATTGCTTTGGGGTCGTGTTGTTCTGAGGGCCCCGAGGTCCCCATGGTATAAGACTTGCCCGCCCCCGACTGGCCGTAAGCGAGGATGGAGACGTTGTAGCCCTGCATGAAGGAGTTGACGCTGTCGTGCAGGTAGTCCCAGATGCCCTCCTGGTCGACACTCTCGCCGAAGACGCGGTCAAAGACGAAGAGCTTGCGGCCCTGGGGGGCGTCGATGGCGAGCGAGGTCGGCGAGGTGACATGGACGGTCGGCCGCTGGAAGCGCTGCGGGATCAGGTCGAAGCCCGGGTCTGACTGCTGCAGGGGGGGTCTAACACGGACGACTAAGGACTTTATCAGTAACATATTCATGCAGTGCAATGGTGTAATAGAGATACTGACCAACTTTGACGGCGGTCCTGGCATCGTCGTCTGAGCTGCCGCTGCCGCAGTGCCTGTTGGAGTTGGCGACGCTGCCGACGCTCATGCGACTGCTGCTCCGCGACGGGCGCATGATGAGACTGACGGGACGGTTGAAGGCAGCGCGGGAGGGCGAGGCCGGGGGGGACTGGGCCATGCCCTCGATCGAGATGGAGATGTTGCTGTCTGTTGCTGTCTGTGGATGTCTGTGGATGTCGCTGCTGGTCGTGATGGTGATGTTGTTGTGGTGATGCTGGAGGTCGTGGATGTGATGATGCAGGCCCGTCACCGATGGAGCGACGACGTCGAGGCGAGACAGCGCATAGAAGAGAGAAGAGAGAAGAGAGAAGAAGAAGAAGAAGAAACCTGGGAAGAGGACAGGAAGAAGAAGAGAAGAAGAAGTGAAGATGTGATATCAGAATCCGAATCCGAGCCAGAAGCAAAAGCGAAAAGTCTCGCTTGAAACCGAGAAAAAGGAGACGCCAAGAGGAGAACTCGAGGATTAACTAGAGAATAACTAGAGAGAAGAAGAGAAGACAGTAAAGAGAAGATAGTAAGAAGAAGACTAAGAGAAGAGACTGAGAGTGACCCCTTTTTGCTTCTTCGTGGCTGCAAGAAAAGAAGAAGAAGAAGAAGAAGACGCAGCTCAGGGGGAGG
>NW_003315338.1:24405-31886 GCF_000151505.1 Trichophyton verrucosum HKI 0517 | reverse complement strand
TTAATTTAAAATAATATTTATCTATAATTTAAAAAAAAATTTTTTTATCTATTTATTTTATAATTGTTATTTGTTTAATTATTTATAATTTGATTTATTTATATAGAAGTTTAATATTTATTATATTATTTCATTATTTATAATATTTATTTTACTTTTTTATTTATTAAATAAACATAAATAAATATTTAATAAAGTTAAATAATATAGTTAATATTATAAATATTTTGAAATATAAATAAAAATATTCTAAATTTAATATTTTAATAAATTAAATATTAAATTTAAATTTACATATTAGTTTTCTTTTATAAAATTTTATTTTAATTTTTATTTTATATCATTAATTTTTACTATTTATTATATTTTTTTTTATTTATATTTTTTATTTTAGAAATTTTATAATTTTATTTTATTATTTTTTTATATATTTAATTATATATATAGCTATAAACTAAAGGAGTATATTAAAATATAGCTTAATTAGTCTATATCTATATTTATAATAATAAAAACTCTTTATATAGCTATATCTTAATAAGCTTAATTTAATCACTTTTTATACCTATATATTTATTCTTATTATTGATTTAACTAATTATCTTCGCTGCTGCTGCTTCCATTTTGACAGGACTTTACCTATTACCTTCCCCACGATCTCATTGACATAGCGCGAATAATAGCTAAATCTAATCCGATTAACAGTATAACGAGAAACCATAGCCTAGTTGCGTCTCAAATTCAGGAAAAATATATAAATAAAGGGAACGACACAAATACCCCCCAACAAACATATATTCAGCCAATTGGCCTAAAGGGCTACCTAGTCCCGGAACATGGCCTATATGAAGCCCTTACGCCCAAGGTTAAAGAATCGTCCGCATTTGAAAAATGTGCCACAAAAAATACTAGATGGCCACAATGCCTCAGCGAGGCACAAGCCCCTTTGCGCTATCTGGGTACAGGGTGAGCTACTTTTTTTCCATTAATCACATCCTTTTCCGCCTCGGCTGTTTGGCTTTAAATGAATTCCTTAGACGGTTAATTATATTAATTTGTTTTTTATCTTAGATTTGGAGGAATGTTAAAGATTACGGAGTAAAAGGTGAAAATTCCATTTCTTAATACGGTATCTATTTTACTAACCACGTTTGAAATATGCGATGGGGTTACAGATGATACCGGTGCGATAAACCGAGTTGTATCTGATGGGAACAGGTGTGGTGAAAACTGTGGTTCTAGTACGATATATCCCGCGATAGTATATTTCCCTCCTGGAACATATCTTGTGAGCTCGCCAATTATCCAATACTACAACACTCAGTTTCTTGGTGAAGTAAGTCCCTATCTGAATAATGTTCTTGGGTTCTATTTTAAGCTTACCAACTGACAGCCATACGACTATCCCACCATTTTGGCCGCTTCTAGTTTCGTTGGACTAGGAGTCTTTTCCTCTAACGTTTATATCGAAGGATCACTTCTCTTCTGTTTTTGTTTCTTGTCTCTCCTCTTTCGATTCTACGGTTGAATGATACTTACTACTTGATACCTTTTCCCTACTCCTTTTCCATCCCGGACTGAGAGCGTTGTCACATTATTCTCCTACTTTTACTCTTCTTCCTCTCTTCTTCTTCTTCTTCTTCTTCTTCTTCCTTGTCTTATACTTACAATCACCTTGTCTGTCGATGTCAATTCTACCAAGTTCACTCACTCATGCTTGACTGCTGCCACTGTCCCGCGTTTCCTTTGTACGCTTGCCTTCCTCTCGGACCTCACTGCAGATTAATCCTAATCTTTACTACTCTTCTTACAGTCCACCAGCCACTATCGTAGAATCGTCGTATCTTAACAGTTAGAATAATAGAATAATAGTAAATGTCAGTAAAAAAAGATATAGAAATAAATAAATAAACTAAACCAGCCAATAGGAAAATCGCCACTGCGGCTGACAACCAGCGAATCAATGACGTCGAAAAACAAGAAAAAAAATCATCCTCTTTTGCTTCTCCTGAAGACTTGAAGAAGTAGAAAAAAAAACATTCATCTTGCATCTTGCATCTTCCAGCTTCAGTCTGCAATCGTTTGGTACTTGCATCTGCCTCCGTATAGGCTAGATGGCACTGTCGATCCCCTAGAGACGTCAACGTCAGCGTCAGCGTCAGCTTCAGCTTCAGTGTTCAGCGCGATAATGGCCTCCCTCTCTACAGCGTCCGGCATGCACGGTGGCGCCCGCCTGAAAGGCCACGGCAGCGACAGCAACGGCAGCGATAGGGTACATACGAACAGAAGTGTGCTCGTTCAGTCTGGCGAGATAGATGATGTCGATGTTGCCCCCGGACGAGAGAAGGTCGAGAAGCCGGCCGTTAAGCCATGGGCTCATTTCCTTGCTGGCGGGTATGTCACCAACATTGAATGACATTTTAACGGGCTTGAAAAAGAAGAACCACACTGACAAAGAGAATTAAGGCTCGGCGGAATGACCGCTGCAACGCTTACGTCGCCGCTGGATGTACTCAAGACTCGTCTGCAGTCGGACTTTTACCAGGCGCAGCTGCAACAGCTTCGCGCGCAGCACCCGTTGCCCCCGGCCTCTTCGTCGATTGCCGCCCTTACTCGCAGTGCAGCTGTGCATTTCAGCGAGACGATACAGATGCTTCGGTCAATACACGTTCATGAAGGTTGGCGGGCGCTGTTCAAGGGTCTAGGGCCGAACTTGACGGGTGTTGTGCCAGCACGAGCCATTAATTTCTACGTCTACGGCAACGGCAAGAGGATCCTGAACGACTACTTCCGATATGACCCGAACGAGTCCCCCGTCGCCATTCATCTAGGCGCCGCGGCGATAGCAGGCATAGCTACGGGCACAGCTACAAACCCCATCTGGCTCGTCAAGACGAGAATGCAGCTGGACAAAAACGCCTCTCAACAGCAGGGAGGCGGCCAGGCAGTGAGGAAAAGGCAGTACGCCAACTCCCTGGACTGTATACGCCAGACTGTTCGCCATGAAGGCATCCAGGGCCTGTACCGCGGCCTGTCAGCTTCGTACCTGGGTGTGTCCGAGAGTGCGCTCCAGTGGGTGTTGTACGAGCAAATGAAGCGTGTATTGGCGCAGAGAGAAGCCCGACTGGCTGCTGATCCAACGCATGTACCTGGCTGGATGGATGATGTTATATCGTGGGGCGGCAAGCTCGTGGCGGCTGGATCCGCGAAACTGGTGGCTGCTGTAGCGACTTATCCGCACGAAGTGGTACGGACGCGGCTGCGTCAGGCGCCGACCGCTCCCGCAGGCTCAGGGAAAGCCCAGCTGAAGTATACCGGCCTAGCGCAGTGTTTCAAGGTCGTCTGGAAGGAAGAAGGCATGGCGGGTATGTATGGTGGCCTCACGCCTCATTTGCTTAGAGTGGTGCCTAGCGCAGCCATCATGTTCGGAATGTAAGTCTCTCACACCCTCCTCCTTTATTTTCTTATTTACTGCCCGTCTATTGAAGTGAAGCGAAACTGATACGAGGTGTAGGTATGAACTGATCCTGCGACTGTGTGGTACAACGGCGTGAAAGTATCCTTATCTGCCTATGTATTATTATTACTGAATCTTTCCTCTACATTCTGGGGACAGGCGTTTTGGGGCTGGGAAACGGGAAACACAAAAATCGCATGTACTACTACCTATATATACATGGACATGGAGTTCTTTTGGTCGCTTTTTTATCACCCCATTTTGGCGCTATTTGAACAAGAAATGCTGTCGATATCAGACGCCTGTACGAATACCATACTATTGATGTCTCTGTTGTCCGTCCACTTCCTTGGTATACGTCGTTTATTTCGCTGCCTCTCCGCCTGCTTCACGTCGACTCGACTCCCCGACACATATGGATGCCTTGGCCCTTCATCAAGAGTCAAGCGACCCACCATCAATAACGAAACAAAGGTTAGGGTTCTGACCTCCTTGGGCGTGTATACCAGGGGATTGTGTTATGACGCCTATCTGAACAAATTACGATCCGCCTTCACTCTAGCCATGGCAAGGCATCCCTAGCGTCGGGCGCCTATAAAGGCAAAAATCGCATGGCGCAGTCGGAGCCATCTTACAGGCATTAAGTACGACGCTAGGCGACTCTACGTATGTGTCCAAAAAGGCCCTTTACTTCCTTTGACTCTCATTATAAAGTACAGCTCACTGCCTCAATGTCTGTAAAAAATGACATCCCGCGTACTCCGTATTTTGATTCAGTATAACGTTAGATACGAAACCGCTTGGCCGTTCAGTGGTAACCGTACGTACCGGAACGAAACCGCAAAGCGCTACTGTATGAGCCCGGCTTTTTGCTCTCGATAGATAAATTCGACATTTGCCCACCTACGTTTTTCATCACTACAACTGCTGTTTTGCTTTACTATCCATCCATCGATCCATCACCCACCATGGCGGATAAATCTAGCTCATCCTCGAACCAGGGAAACAATAACGACCAGACTCAGTCTCGGTCTACAGAGTAAGTGGTCCCATCAGCATCCCTGACCATACCTGCAAGAGCTAACATCTTCCAGCGACTCTTCCAACACAAGCAACTCAGACAGCGACCCCTTTGGCCTGAACAAATACATCAAGCCTGTCTCCGATCCATGGTCTGTATATAACACGACCTCCTCTTTCTCGTCTGCCTCTTCTGGTTCCACTGTAAAGAAGAGCTACAACGGTTCCACCTCCTAAGCGATGACCTTTTGCCCTTTGTGTTGTTCGATACCCATACATATACTCCGTCCTGTTCGCCAGTAGGATGGCTGCCGCTACGCCACCTAAGGCCGCTGTACGACATGTTTCGAGTCCACTGTCTTCTCTATTTCAACTTCAAATTTTGTTGTGCATAGAATATAGCTAGCTAATGATCTGATTTTTTCTTTCCTTCCTCTCGTCTCGACCTTGTCATCTCCGCTCTCTTCCCATTATTGTTGAGTCCCCTTGTCTGCGAATGGACCAGCGGGACCAGGATTAGGTTCAGCAGCGGGCCGGCCCCCGTGGCCCCTGCGCGAGTTTAACGCCTTTAAGCTGCCCGCAAGGCCCCACCCTGAGGCTGGAGTAAGTCGACATCCTCGCCACACACATCTTGTTCCTGGACCAGCCAGCGCATACCATCGACTGTAGGATGGCTCAAGAGGGGGGATGCGTAGCTTCTCTATATGCCCCTTAAGTTACTCCAAGATCAATGTCAAAACTGTTGCTGCTGTGGATCTGTGAGTCAGAAGGAGGCTTATGCACAAGCGGGTGATGACCTCGGGTCTAGATCCACCGAAGCAGCATCGTGAGATCCATCACAGCCACAGAATGCAGTCTCTGGGATGTGTGAAACGTGCCAGCCGTCAAGTTCCCTGCAGGTCGTGTATTCTGGGCTCTGGCAGAGATCTAGGCAGACAGAAGCCCGGCCAGCCAGTCGAGGGGGTCATCGATCGAGACCGTCACTGATCTCCCTGATGCCCAAACCTATCACCTCTGCATCTTCCTTCGCCTTGATCTGTACAGCCACTCATTAACGACATAACACCTACCGCTCTGGGTAATAGTGACACGGTGAAACGCTGCGAATACACTCGGGATCGCGTCCGTACTATTGGTGGGAAGGCTATCTTGTCTGGCGAACGCGGATTGCTGTTGAGGACTAGCCTCCCCCCTCCTGCTGGCACCCCGACAGGTGAGATGGGAGGCAGCTGCGTGTGGATGATCATCCTTGAAACTACCACGAAGAAACCATGACACACTCATAGTAGTTAGCCTATCGTAAGCCAGGTCTATGTATCGGACACGGCAAGGCACCGACCAAATCAACGATCGATATATGATGGGGCCCCGATGCAGGAAACACACACGAACCATGCGCCACCATCTCCTGGACATTTCTCCAGGATCGGCTCCGCTGGTGGAAGGTTAAAAAGACGAGCTGCTCTCGCCTGGCTGCCTTCGTGTCATCTAGCCTATAGACTGCCTCCGTTTGGCTGCTGCCTTTTTGCTTTTCTCCTTCTGCCTGAGAGCTGTGGCTAGTGACTAGTGGCTGGTGGCTGGTGATCATCGAGAATTATATTAATTTATATTATGACATGCAAGATCTGGTTACTCGAGGGTCTAACGGGTTGCTTTCTGTCTTTTCCTGTTTTTGAGGGTTCTGTTGCAGTATACAAACGGTCCATTGGTGAGCCACGCCCACCGCTCCGGAGCATTTACCCTGCAGGGGGCTAGGGGGAAGATCTAAGCCCAGCAAGGGAGGGATGCTAGGGGGGAAATGCCTCCAGAGAATGTTGCAGATGCGGAAGATAATTCCGCTACCCTGTACGGTGTAGGGTTCATCCATCGTCTGTAGTAGATATGACTTCATCATCGCCTTTCTTCTCTCCCCCTTAATAGCTCGTGAATTACGCCCCAGAGTCACTCACTAGCTTCAGACACATCGGATGGCATCTATAAAGCTGTGATGAAAAGTAAAAGTTATTCCTGGCCCCGATCAGAGGAAAAAAGAAAGGAAAGTGAGAAATCTTGGGGGTACACTAACTAGTCGACGGTTGAGCATCCGCAGGCATCGAAAAAGCCGATGACGGAAGAAACAGATGAAAAATAAAATAACAGGCGAAGAAAAACAAAGTCCAACTTGAAAATTAAGTCGAACTGCAAAAAAGAAGGATAATTAGAGGAAAACTCAAAAGAGAAGTCGGGCGGCGTGGAATCTCTCTCTCTCTCTCTCTCTCGGGTATATAAAGGATGTCACTGCTCGCCGGTGTTGAGCAGTATAACTAGTTACTCCAGGCACCAAAGGCATATAAACCATCCAGTTCCGCCTGTTGACCCTCGCATTTCCATCAAACATCACATACGACCACCATCTCCCTACACAACAACCACTTATTAAGCCCAAATACAACGTTCATCTGCTGCCTCCACCATGCCTCATGCCACGAAAAAGAGCTCTGTGACGCCGCCATCTTCCTCTTCCATGTACGTCTACCTACATCTGCTGCTCTGCTACTTCACCCCTGAGCTGCCGTACTAACATCTTATCGCTTCAGCGGCACAACCTCGAGCAGTTCAAGCTCCGATAGCTTCATCGATTCCGATGCCCTACAGCAGTTTGTTCAGCAGCGTGCCCGCGACGATCACTTCTCGGCCTACACCATGAGGTTGGCACCTCGTCCTCGTCTTCCTCCAGCTCCTCCTCTTCCTGAGTTGAGTCGAGCTGACATACATCTATTCTACCCATACACAACCACCTGCATACAACCATACAACCATACGCATGCGAAGCAGCATGAGCATCATGATTCCGTCACGCAATAGCTGGATCTTCTCTACGGAGTACTTCTCTCCCGTTCTGTTCACTTCTTTTCTCATTTCATTTTTGCTTTTTCGTTGATTGACAGGTATTATATTATACGGTATGGTACAGGTCTATATACTTCTCTTCGACATGGAGACAGTCATTTCTCTGCTTCTCAAC
>NW_003315338.1:0-24381 GCF_000151505.1 Trichophyton verrucosum HKI 0517 | reverse complement strand
ACTTCATTTCTTTGCCTTTGCTACTAGCCTGGAGTTCTTCTGCCGTGCATTTATCTGGGATAGGAAAAGAGTTCTGCTGTGTACTAACATTCACTTCATCTTGTGAGCTTCATTTCTTGGTCGGGATTGGCATATCATGGAAAACAGGCCTTTTTGTACTCCTTTTTTTTTACCTCTTATTTACCCGTCTGCTCTACATCTTGCTGTTGTTCATTTTCCCTTTCTTTTCTGTCTCTTCTGTTCCGTCACGATGTATGCTATAGCGACCGTACACACGGTGTATAGGAGGAATCATGAGTTGGTTGTATGCATCTGTCTTTTTGCCCCCCTGGGTTCGTATCAAACAGTATCAGATTGTAACGGCCTTCCATTGTGCTGGTCTGTATCCCCCCTGTCCCGGGTCTGACGTGGGAGCTCCAGTTGTGTCATAGGCTCCACGGCCAGGAGCGTCCCCTTTTTCCTTCACACCCTCAACTCATCCTTCCAGGTGGGCCGCATGCATACCGAAGCAGGCCAACGATCGCAAGAACCCTCATAATTTTGCAGCTTCGCCGTGTGACCCTCAAATACCTCCGTACTTCATGTTATGGGGTACTGACTCTGTGCATCGGGGGGTGATTGAAATGCCCACCCCCCCTCCACTCAAATCTTCGTAAAACTGTGAAAAAGCAACCATTAAGCTTTCCAATCAGCTGTCATGTCTGGCCTCTTTTCAGCTTTGCTTTTTCTTCAAAGGACATTGCTTTTTCTTTCGTCGTCACTTCGTGACTGGCTGAATTGGCCCTATCCCGTTTTTATTATTCAAAAAGAATCGACTATTTCTCTCATGTTGTGTGTTCTGGAAAGAAAAGTGTCCTTTCTTATCCGTACAGCCCGTCAGCTCATTCAAGTGTCAAAGCGCGGACATATCAAATACAAATCACGGCAGTGCATAGCTAGAAATTGATGCCGCGAGCCTTGCCATGACAGAGTTTTTCTAACTCCCCATCCTTCTTCTGCTCAAGTCGTGACTCAATCTCATGCATTCCACATTCCAGTTGTGCCATCTGGCTCCTTGGGTGTGCAGTGAGTATACGTATACCACAATGACGTCCATCTGAGGGCTCGCGTTGGACAATGAGCCGCCTCGGCGTTGGTTGAATGAAACAGGGCCATCCATGTGCGTGCGGAATTGCCCACTGGTGGCTCGCAGGAGTTTTATTGTTTTATTTAATCTGTTGATCGCAAGACTGTGCTGTGTGTCCTGAGAGCTACGTATTCCTGAACTGCAGTTAACTCAAGTAGAAAAAATTATTATTATTTTTTTCTGCGATGGAATCCCTGACCTTGAGGCCGATAACTTTTAGAGATCCTTGGACGAACTCGGGATTTCTTTTCGCTTGGTTCCTTTTTTTTTTTTTTTCCGGCGCATGAGCATCAACTCTTGTCAATCTCGCGAGCGCCGTCTCACTCTTGAGGGAAAAAAAAAAAAGAAAGAAGAGCGACCGAAGAACAAGCCCAAGGAAGGAGTCAAATTTTTTCTGACTGGATAGAATATCAGTAAAAAGAAGGAAAAGAAGAAGAACAGATGCCATGAGCAAAAAAGCAACGACTAACTCACCAACCGTGGAAGCTCGCCAACTACGCCAGGTTCAATCTTCCCAATGGGGCGACGAAGCCATGAGATCTCCGCTAGAATTCGATGTGGACTGTATACAGAAACTCGTACAATTAACTCACCACTATAGAATGACGATACCGGGCCCTCGAAGCTGCATGATGGCCCCTTGCTTCATCTTATCTCGCCAGATAACCACAGCATCTCATGACAAAGGCAGAGGGACGCGTGTGCGGTGGCATCTGCATTCCATCCAGCATTTCCCAGCAGACCCTATACTAGAGTCGGTTAGTTACTGAGGTCAGTCAACAAGCTAAAACACTTACCAACCACCCTCCAGGGCAAAGCTTGAAAAAGAAAGGAGACGGAGCAAGATGATGAGGACAATAATGGATGAGAGCAGGCAGAAAAAGCAAAGAAACAAACGTCACGTTATGAGGCTGCTTCTCGATCCATTTGATTTGATCTCCCCTGATGCTCCTCTGCGTTTCTTCTGCTGCTCTGACGAGCCTATGGGAATGCTGATTCATAATTCAGCAAGCTAGCTAGAAATCAGCTCTGTTGCACCAGTATCCAGGTAGCAGCCGAGGTAGAATATGCAATCTCGCAGCCAACCTGCAGAACGAGCGAATCGCATCCAAATGAAACATTTTGCTTCACTTTGTAACAGAGTGACCCATGGGCAGAGCAAAGAGGGTTGGCGGATATATATCCCGAGTTCCGCCAGGTGATGGATGGTTGACCAGTTCAGCTGCCTTTGACATTGAGCACCTACATACATCACTTTAATTAGCTCAGTTAACTAGTTAGGCAGTTAGTTCGAAGAGGTCAAAGATGCAGAATGGGGGTCTTCTCTTGGATCTGACTTGGATCCGAGTCCTCGGGCGGCGCACGGCAGCCAGTGCTCATTTGATGCACCCTAACTCTATAACTATCTCCCTGTGATATTGCTGCTTGGTTCACTCACAAAAGCTGCTCCCCTAGCCACTCGTAGCTGACCGGGCACCTCGGCGCCTTGGGCGGCCGTTTCATCCTGTCCATTTCACTTCCACTAGTGAGATAAGTTCTTACTCTTTCGGAAAACCCAGCGGATCACAAGCGTCAATTGCAGACCCAGGCAGGGCAAAGGCATCTACCACCAGTATTAGCAAAACAATTAACTCTTAGGCTTGCATCTCCAATCCCCATCCAAGAACAAGGAAAAAAGCAAAGGGAAGCATGGCTTATGAAAAAGCCAAGATAGTTAAAGAAGGCTCTTCTTTTTTTAGCCCTCACGGCTTCATAACTTTGCTGCAGAGTGTTTTTAGTGAGCCATCCGGGTTCATCTCTTGGAATCTGACTGCTATCATTAGCTCGTCTTACTAATTCCCCGTATGGTGCGCTTACCCCCTATTCGACAGCGATATCTTGCTCAGCCTTTTCTTCTTCCTTAGTCTCGACGTTTATTTCCCGTCTACCAAACAGCGTCGTCCAGAGTCGATGCCTTGGGTCGTCGGCTTTCGGGTTCGACTCGCCGGTGTCGTCGACAGCCAGTAATAGACTGCTTGTCATGCCTTTTCTTTTATCCTTCATTCCCCCCACGGCTTGGTTTGTTCCTATTCTTGTCTTTTCCTGCTCCTGCTGAGGTGAGGTTGTTCGTTAAACCGTATTTACGGATCTAACGCCGTCGTGATGGAGGATTTTTTTTTTGCAAATGCCGTGCATTGCTAGGTTGGATATCCAGCTAGCATCTCCATCCCTGCCCCCAACCACCCTCCCTCCCTTGCTTGTCCCTCGCACCCTTGAGGAGATCGTTCACCACACTCTCTAGGGCTGCAGCCATTCTATACTTAGTCTGCTTTGTCCCGTCAGCAGCCAATCGAGATACCATCGGCCCTTTGGTTGAGTATTACCGGGCCACTGTCGGGCCACCGATCCGTGTCTCACTCGGGAGATTCGACGGCCTCCAAGGCCCGCTGAGTGTTCTTTCTTTAGGATGAGGAATTATACATTTGGCTAGAAGGGAGAAAACTAACCTGGCCTTTGCTTTTCTCACATAGCCGTCTTTTCTCGGCCTGTCACTAGCAGGTTAGCTAGCTGGTGCAGTGTGCAACGTACGGTAGCCACAGAGCTGAGACACCGGCAAACCCTCGCTTTCCGGCGACTCACCTCGCAACCGCCTCTCCGCCCTCGCGATCTGCGCAGGAATAACCAAACCTCTCACTTCTTCCATCCCTCACCCATGTCTGCTGGCCGCTGACTGCTATTAGTTACTTATATGCACACCGCAGACGATCGCGAGAGATGAACATCGGGTTTAGTTAAACTTCCGCTGTGGAGGACGGAAGATAAACCTTGTTTCGGTGGAGCCGCCTTCTGCCCTAACTAACTATTTCGTTCGTCTGGATTGCCGATCGCGATGTTTTGGCCTGGGACTCCACACATCTGCTGGTTCCTGAGACAGGGACAGCCTCGCTCGAGGGACCGACTATCGCTCCGAAGAGGGATAGTCTCTTCTGCGCGAAATGATACCCCCTGCTAGCAAAAGAATTGGCTGCAAGACATGCTGCTGACAGCCAGGCGGCGTTGGCCATTGGCAAATCCCGTATTCTGCGTTGTTCGATCGTTCGATAACTGATGGCCGTGGGATCGACAGAATTGCCAGCTGTAAATGGAAATGGCTGCCTTAATCTGTCGTCCGAAGACCTAGCTCGACAACATACCCCGGGCTGGCGGGGTTCCAAAAGGAGATTTCTCGCAGGAGGTTCCCCAGATGGCGCTGGGATGGGCCTCCAAATGACTCTGTTGGAATACGGACGGACTCAGTCAGGTTCACCTCGCTGAGACCAGCTACGCCACCCATTGATCATCCCAACCGGTGGGATGGGACGAACAAACTTCCACTTACGAATTTTTTATTCAGAGATATTGCAAGAGGCCACCATTTTGAAAGACCGGGCATACCCGCTACGGATTAGACTCGAGAGCAATCAATAGCCGGAAAAAAATTTGCAGGAAACGCCAACGGGCCTTATCTCTCTATGGTCAACTGATCTAAAGATCAATGGCGCTAACTACTTCATTGACATACATACCTTGTCAATGTGTATCTTGACAGCTTGGAGGCGGGCGCAGTCAATCCAGCCAAAATTGCTCTGGAACGCATCGGCAACGGCACTTCCCATCGTGACACACTACTGCAGAACACTTGGATACGCCTCCCTTCCTGCTAGCAGAGTCCTGGTAGTATTCTGGAAGAGGCGGGATCGGGTACCTGTTAATTAAGAAACAAAGGGGGCGTCAATGTGGAAATTGTGCGTGTATATCAGCCAATAGTTTGTCCAACACTCTTGTATGGACCGATCATTTACTAAGCACTGGGAGCTTGTATTGACTGTTTGAGGTTAGAGCCAAACAAGGATATAATATATTCGCTGTCCAGCTGAGGGAGCGCATATCAAAAAAAAAAAAAAAAAAAAAAAACTAAGCTAGTTTGGTAAGAGAACGCTCAGGTGAACCAGCCGAGAGTTGACACACGGTCCAAGCGGCGTACATATAAGTTGTATACTCACCTTTATTTCTTTTGCACTAGCCCGTGTCTTGAGGCAGAGCAGTTTCGCCCTGCATCAGCTGGTACAGCGGTCAGGTCAGTCGGAGATTGCAATTGGAAAATTGAATGGCCCAGTTGGGCAAGTAGCCATGTCCATTGGAAAAGGAAAAGGAGGTATATTCGTATAATTTACATGGAAAGTAAAAAATATGTAGTGAGATAAGTCCCCCGAAAGAGGATAGAGATGATATAGCGCCAATTAGTGGTTGAAACCTCCTCAACCTCAGGGTAGCCACCATATTTATTTTGCCATCCGTCCGTAACACGCCAATGGGTTGTTGTTTTTCTCGCTGCAAACAATAAGACATATGCTCATGTCGAATGACGAAGAGAGGGATTGTAAAGGTAGGAAGTGGTTTGTGGAGAACTGGCCATTCACACATGAATGAACCAGGGTGCTGCGGTTTCTCGTTTGATTTATGTGGCTTGATGGTGAGATGTTCAAAAGGGGCGACTATGCGCCTCCAACAAGGATGTTGTTAACGGGAATGTGTACTGCGAGGTAAGATGATCCGTCAGCATCCTGTGTTTTCTGTTATAGTTGCCTGTATCAAGAGAAAGACTAACTCAGCTTGATGAAGTATCCAATGGCTCCCATGATAAGGAAGCCGAATCCCACGGCCTGGCTGATCTTGAGGAACTCGCGCTTATCGGCTATAATTGAAACGAGCTGTCAGTCGAGACTATATCTTCTGGCGGTCTTAAACGACCAGGCACAACTTCGACGAACGGGACATACGCTTTGTGCATCGGTTCACGAAGAGCATGCCATCCTTGACGAAGTCCTTGGGGATATCAGCGAGCTCCTGGAAGGCGTCCGACATGGCGACTGGTCCAAATTGGCGTGTAGCTTGTAAAACAGCGGGGGTGCGTAGGATATCGATATCTCTCTCTCTCTCTCTTCTTTTTTTTCTTGTGGGCTTCTGGAGTAGTCTATGGCCTCGCTGTTGATCCTCTTCGGCGTCGTCGTTTCGTCGTCTTCGATCTCGCCGTCCATCTCGATCTTTCGCGTAAAGGTTGAGGTGTCTTTTCGGAAACTTGTTGTTCCATTCCGTCCACGTGACTTAACACGCTAAACCTCTTTCGGTGGCGCAACGTCCCTTCGTCGTTTGTTTTCGCGTTCAGTTCGAAATCTCAACGACGACGACATCAAACACCCGCACCGTCAAACGCCTTCTCGCAGCTGCGCTCTTCATCGCCAGGATACCGTACTGGATTCTCTGTTGCGCGCGCTGGATTCTTGCTGAGGCGCCGGTTCTTTTGCTCTCCTTCGCCACGCATTCGCGGCCGTCTTAGAGCTCGAGCTACAGCCGACAGACAGAGCCGGATAGGCAGGCAGACGGAAGAGAAGCTCTTACAGCTAACCAATCCACCCCCTTTCTCACTTACCCCCTGAATATCTAACAGCTTGTTCTGCCCTTCTTATATCTCGTTAGGGTGTCTCCCGTTGCTCTCTCACTCGTTTCCTCGGTGGAGGATCAGGCGCTAATCCTGTTGGAACCCTTACTTGTGACAAACAATAACCGCTGTGGTTAATTTTAAAAAGAAAAAAGAACAAACATCCTCTGTCCTGTACTTGCCATCGAAGGCAGTCGGGCTTTATATCTGGCTGAACGAAGAAGACCTCGCTTCTGCCCATCATCTTGTCTTGTGTGTGCCCATTCTTTGAAACAAAAACTACTATAACCAACGGGATTTGTACGTATCTCTTTTTTGATTCTTCATTGTTTTTTATTCTTACCTCTCATGGCATTTCGATACCCTGGTTTTTTGGTGTCCATGAAGCCATATGGACAGCGGCAGACCACGACAATCTCTACTACAACACCATCAAACTCACGTCTATTGATGTACATTTCCTTGCTAATCTGGCTCCCTGATCCACAGACCTGTACTCTTCAAATCCGTCGAATCAAGACAACTACCCCCAGAAAAGCTGTGCATAACGAAATAACAAGAACAGAAATCAATTCATTGCTCTCATCCTATAAGAGAAAGCAACCCATCTCAGAAAAGAAACAGGCTTCCCAGACAATAAATTGCAATGGCGACTGAAGATGATAACTTTGATATTGATATCTACGGAGATGGAAGTGGATTGATCGATGAAGGTCAGGACACGACTTTTAAAACCGAGGAACCAGACCTAGTACTCGATGGCCCTGACACGCAGCAAGGTGGCGGGAACGCAGATGGGTCCGACGAGAAGTATGGCAACAGTAATAACAACGTGGACAATGACAGCCATAAGATATTCAAAACAGAGAAGTCTCAATCGGAGGCACCACACTCCGGCCACAATCTACCACAGCAGCCTCCAGCGCAGCAACAGCAACAGCAACAACTACCCCAGCAGGGCGTCAAACGAAAAGAAGCTGATCCAGACGCCACATCCGCGCTGTACGTCTCAGATCTGCATTGGTGGACAACGGACGATGAGGTTCGTGGATGGGTAAACAAGGCTGGCGTGGAAGCAGACCTTAAAGATGTCACATTCAGCGAACATAAAGTGAACGGAAAGAGTAAAGGGTATGCGTACTTGCCTATTCTTATATTAGTCCCGGTGTACCGCATAATATGTGCTAATCCTTCACAGTCAAGCGTTTGTCGAATTTACATCAGCCCAAGCCGCTACAATAGCCAAGCATAAGATTGAAGAGATGAACAATTCCCAGCAAGGGGGGCGTAAGTATTCTGTCACTTATACCCAACCTAACATCAATCCATTTAAAACCCTACCAAAGGAGAACCCCATGCGTGGTGGAAAAGACGATCGAACCCCCAGAGCTACACCCCCAGGTTTCAATGCCGGTCAGGGTAACTTCGGCATGAATAGCGCCGTTGGATTCCGCGGCGGCCGTGGCGGGTTCAATAATCGTGGCGGAATGAACCAAAACATGGGCTACAATAATAGGAACTTCACTCCTATGGGTGGTGGCTTCCAGGGTGGAGCAGTCGGAGGCTTCCAAGGCAACCCTATGGGCGGCATGCAGAATTATGGAGGGTTCAACAACCGTGGAGGTATGATGAACAACATGAGAGGTAATCCTAACATGCGTGGCCGCGGAGGCATGGGTGGCATGGCCAGCCCCATGATGCCCGTTGGCGGACCCGTTGGCAACATGGGAGGCGTTGGAGGCATGGGAGGCATGGGTGGTATGGGAGGTATGCCCATGGGAGGAATGCCAAACCAAATGGGAAATATGATGGGCGGAATGCAAGGAGGCAACATGGGGATGCAAGGTGGGTGCTGATGATACCATATTCGTCGTATTTTTTCTTCTCTAACCAGAGCGGCTTAGGACAAGGCTTTCAAAACCAGAATCCTCATTTCAACCCGGCCTTCTTTGGCGGTGGTGGCAACGACAGTGGTGCTTGGAATCCTCACGGAGTCAAGCGAACTCGACAGGAGTAAAACAATGCGGAGAGAGCAGCGAGCCTGTTCATCTTCTATCATTGCTATCTACCCCTAAGAGCACTTGATGCCATTGACGAGCCCACTAACGGGTCTTTCCAGCGGGACTCGTACCTGAATCATCTTGCCGATGATGTGTTGTCTCTGTATTGAATAACCCAATATGTCTCTTCCACCTGTCATGAAAAGCTGTTGGCCATGGCCCCAACTCTCGCTCGACTACCCTATCCCACGGGAAATACGGTGTTTGTTCCTTTCATTATTCAGGCGAAAGGCTCCTTACCATCTCATTTTCTTCTTCTTTTTTTTTCTACTTTTTCATAATTTGTTGAGGGCATGGATTTGCTTCTTATGTTTTGTTACTATCTTTTCTTTTCTGCCTTATTAATGAGCAAACGGTGTCTCTGTCTCTGCGGTTTAAATGGCTCGATCTTAGTGAAGTGCCCTATCATATGGAGTTTTATAGGATTTAGTTTTAGGTGTTCGAAATGGTGTTCTTTTGTCTTTAATAATACACATTTATCCTGTCAGTCAAGCAGTAATTCATTGTTTTTGAACTACTCCCCATTGGGAATGGAAATTCATTCGTAATTTATCCTTCTCACACCGTAAGGAGATATAAAAGCGGGATTGTCTCATTAGTAAGAAATAGTTATAGACATAAAGAGACTATTAGCCTGGTAACCATCCTCACAGTTTCAATAGTAAGAGTGGACATTTGTTTCAAGCATAAGCCCAAGGACTAAGAACCACATTAACTCCTGCTCGTGACTGAACAAAAGAAACTCCCATTCATTAATAAATATCCGATACAACCTTTAAGTCCCATCAGATGGTTTTTCCTGTGTCTTAACAGATTAATAGTCTTCATATTCGGACCCCAGAACAATTGAATCCTGGCCGGCTGGTAGTTGAAGCTCAGATTCCAAATGCCAGCCCATTGAAGGAAGCCCTTCATCGTCCTCTGCATCGTCGGTCCAGGAGTGAACTGTACATGTTCCTTCCGACATACCCCAGCCATTCCACGAGGTAGCTAGAATTAGAAAAGTCTTAGTTAGATATTTATTTCGAGTATCATATCATAGACAGATATAAGGCACTAGGCGTAGAACATACCTGCTATCACTGGGGCGTTGGGGTGCCAGCTGACATCTCTCACACAAGTTTTAATCTCCTTAGGATCCAGGTCATAGGAACGAGGTGTGCCTCTAGGTGACCAGGAGTGACGAGTGGTTCCTCCGACATCGATCACTTTTGCCAAAGTAGCATCCATATTATACACGTATACCTTGCCATCATGGCTTCCTGTGTATACATATCTTGAATCCGTGCTTCCCGGGGGTGAAAAGTGACAGCGTATTAAAGTCCGAAGTACACCATGACCATGGAACGTGACAACGGAGCAATCATCGGGATGAGGAATATAATCTGATTCCAAGTATGGACTGAATCGATAGTCAAAGCCCGTTGAATATCTGATATGGTTCATCCCATCAAATTTAGCTGTTGTCATCATCTTCCTCAAGTCCCAGAGCTTCATGGTTTGGTCTTTACTGTTCGATAGTACATATCGGCCATCTCCTTTGCTGTCAACAAATGTTATACCTTCTGTGTGACCGACGAAAACACCCGCTTCTCGGCCATCCGCCATTGATCGACGATCGCATACGCGAATGGTAGAATCGTCGGAACCTGAGTAGAGGATGTGGGGTGACATTTTATCTCCGTAGCAAACAGCATTGACGTCGTCTGAATGTTTGCGTAGCTGGAGTATTGTCCGCTGCGTTTCTAAGTCGTAAACAAGGACAGAGTTGCCAGAAGTTCCAGCTACTATCTCGCGGCCGTCACCAGAGAAACGGACCGACCATATCTAGTCATTAAGTCAGTTGGATATCTAACAGAACATGATGAACAAGGGGATACAAGTGAATAACGCACCCCAAAGCGGGTTCCAAACATCGAGTTGAACGCGGCACCCTGTGGCCCATGTTCAAAACTCAAAAGAATAGGGTCTGTCGATGAAGCAGGATCTGTTCCGGCCAGGCAAACGATGTTTCTTATGGAGCTGTATGCCAAAGATTTGTTGTCTGGGCTCAGAGTTGCATCTGTTATCGTCCACTGGCCGATGGGGTATTCCACTGTTTTGTAATGTTTCCAGATATATGGGTTGGAGGTATCATACATCCGAACATTGAAATCTTGAGAAGTCACGAAGAAAAAATTACCATCATCAGAGAACTGACCCGAGTAACACGGATTCTCATAGTGTATGATGGTATCAGCAGCTGTGCCAGGAATTAGGCGCTAGCAATTGATTTATTGTCAGCAGGCACAGAATAATTTTAAGTATCATGAACATCAAGAAGACGAGATAGGGTCTAATCGTGTAAATTAATAGTCTCTTACCTGGGATAGTTCACGAGAAGATCTAATTTCGGTCCCTCGGGGCCCTGCCCCGAGCTCTCTATACATCAGACTTGTTGCCAGCTTCTTCTTCCGGCCCTTCAGTCTGTCGACATAGTAAGGATTACTGCCATAGTCTCCGGAAATCATGAGCTCTCTGCCCGTCTGGCTTGGAGGTTTCGGATATCTACTAGGTCCTGTCCTTCTGGTGCGACGGGTTGCCTGTACGCCATAAATATCATAACCTTGGCCATTTTCGTTTGATCGCGAGCGCAGGACTCCATGGCCTTGTAGAATACGATGAAGCTCAGTTGCCCCAATTAGGCGGAATAGTTGTGCAGTGGTTACTAACAACAATCCGATCAGCAAGCCAAAAGGGAAAGAAATTTGAAGATTCCATGCGAGGGAGATATTGCTGCCCATACTTCTTACACGCTCTGGATTTTGAGGCTGCCCTTCCCCGCCAGGCCCTGCTGCTGTTGCCGCGGTTGTGTCGCCTTGCGCCGGATAGACTGAAAACTGAAGTTCTATATTGTGCCCGTCCTCACCACTATCATCGTTATCAAATCTGTCGTCTTCGTCATCATACTCATCCTCATCACCATCTTCTTCTTCTCCATCGTCATCATCGTCACCATCATCCATATCAGCATCATCCATATCATCTAGGTCTCCAGCTGATGGATCCCAGTGACCAGCGTTGCTAAAACCTGCATCAGTCTGGCTATCTGTATTCCCGACTGTATCAACGCTACCCCATTCATGGGCTAGATGGTATATGGAGTCCGGTTCCGCAGGCGACACCGCTTCCTGGCGGCTGGAGGGATGACCAGACATGGTATAGCCGAGCGACCTGTAAGATGTATCATGTACCACTGAAAAGCGGGTGATAATAGCTCATTCAATGTGCAAAGCGGCCTGGCCTTGCTGATAAATATGTCCTCTCCCCCGATGTCCGAACGGCCGTGGTGGATGAATTGTCGGATAGGTACCCTGTAGTTAGGTCGCTAGCTAGTAGTTAGTTACTCCGCAAAAACCGCCAACCGGTAGCGTCATCTAGACGTGGCGTTAGGTTTAGCTATCTCCTATGTCCGACAATGACTAGCAACGCGTCCTTGGGAACCCAGAAACCAAGATCCGATCCACGCGCTCTGGCGGCGAGTATCAAGATGTCTGATGTCTGATATGGCCGTTTCTTCGTCGTCTCTCGATGGTTTTCTTCTTGCTTTTCGCGGCCGCAAACGGAAGGTTTTTGACGTTCGTTTTAACTGGAGCTCGAGCACAGTCACGTGAAGAAGCCAAGACCAAGACATTAATAAGCAAAAACTGACGCTAGTTTATTTTTGGAACGGCATGGAATAACATATAGCCGAAGGAGCATGGACCCACCCACTTCCGCTTTTGGGGGTTCCAAAGGTTGGCAGTGAAGCCGCCGAAGGAACGTCGAGGAAGCCATTTTCAACGCCGACATCGCAGAGCATCAGACATCACAGGAAGCACAGCAGCAGCGAGAAGCAGCAGAAGAAGAAGAAGAAGAAGAAGAGCCGCCAGCTAACAGAAGAACTACCTGACTTCCGACTGAGCTCCCCCGAGCCTTGTGACCTTGGACATTACCCCCGCCTTAGCTCGCTTGCCGCTTGTCATACAAGGCCGCAAGTTGATATCAAAGTCTTCAACACCCATCACCAGCCGATAAGCGGTAGCAAAATGCAGGCCATACCAGATGCCCGTCATCAGACGTTCGAGGAGATCTATGGGCCTCCCGAGAACTTTTTGGAGATCGAAGTATGAGCTGCCCGTTTTTTTTTTTTCTTGCCATGCTTTGTTTTTACTTTTGCTGACTTACTGGCCCTTGCGCATTTACAGGTGAGGAACCCTCAGACGCACGGCACATCTCGCAATATGTATACGTCGTATGAAATTGTCTGTCGGACCAATATCCCAGCGTTTAAGCTGAAACACTCTGTTGTTCGTCGCCGATACTCAGATTTCGAATACTTCCGAGATATACTGGAAAGGGAGAGCGCACGAGTCACGATACCGCCACTTCCAGGAAAAGTGTTCACAAACCGCTTCAGCGACGATGTGATCGAACACCGTAGGGAAGGGCTTCAGCGGTTTTTGCAAATAGTAGTCGGTCACCCCCTGCTTCAGACTGGAAGCAAAGTTCTGGCCAGCTTTGTACAAGGTAAATATCTACCCTTATCTATATGATATACGCCATAAACTAATTCTCTACATCTTTAGATCCAAACTGGGACCGTAATGCTTGGTGATGCAATCAACAAGTGTCTTAATTTCTTAATTTTTACGAATCCCATCCTGTTTTCATTCTAATATAACATGAACTCCAGCCTTATGTCTCGGCCATATGATTTACCTTGTTGGCACGGAAGGTGCTGATTTACTAGCTATGTCCTATCTTTCTTATTTTAGTCCCTTTTCCTTTTCAATCTAGGAGCTGGCTGTTGCTACAAGGCGTTACTGGTGCTAGCTAAACATATATCCATGTCCCATTTTCCTTCAGGCTGAGGAACGCTGAAAAATTCGCAGCTAGCCAAGTGACTCTATCTTTCTTATCTCCTTACCGCTAATAATCCATAAATATTTTTAAAGCTAAGCAAGGTGGTCAACAACTGGTTTTATCTTGTTTCTTTAAGCGTTCTTTTTTTTTTTTTTTTGCGCCTTTATTACAGTATATACCGAAGCGATTCACTTTTTGCCAATAACTCGGAGAGAAACTGGTCTACCTTGACTTATAATTATTCCGCTCTCCAACGAGTTATACGTAGCAGAGAACTAGAAACGTGGCGGTAAAATCTGTCAATATTTTGAAATATATATATATGAGTAACTCTTTCCGTCGTAATATTTGTGATTATGGTTATGGTGGTATAATTAGCTATAGAGTCAAGGACAAGCATCATAAATGGATGGAAATTGCTATCACCCTAACTCTTCCCAAACTAACGGGGGTAAAGTGACGTCGTCAGATCGCCCTAGGGTAGATTCACTAGCACTGACACTTGTACCGTCATCTATAGTTGTAAAGGTAAAAGCAGTGCTCAATGGTGGCGCTGGAGGCAGCATTGCCGGGTCGATAGGCATTGCACTTGCAGTCATGGTAGATAGAAAAATGTCATTTGCAGGTGTGGATGATGGATTCGTTTTTGCATTTTGTTCGCATGCTGTGGTTTTTGTACCTGTCCCACTATTACTTGGCCGCCGAAGGTTTCCCTTGCCAAGTCGGGATTCTGCAACAGGTGAGTGAAAATTAGACCGTGGTAAGTGTTCTTTTGTGGTTGAGCTAGCTGGGGCAGTTGAAGACGGCCCTTGTTTCTCGCCCTCAGCAGGGTCAGATGCAGTACTTAGCACGGTGGTATTGTTGCTGGTGAGTGGTATAATTTTTGCTGTCGCTGACCCTCCTTCCCGGTAAGCGTTAGGAAACTTAGTTCTAAACCTGTCCCTAAGGTCCGTGGCTTTTCGATGCATTAGATTAAGATGCTTGTCCTGGCGTATTAGTGTCCATTGGAAGCCATGGACTGCATAGCCTTTGAGAAGTGCTTCGTCTTCCGCTTGCGAAAAAGGACGTCTTGACCGTCTGTTTGCTTTGACAGTAGCGTCGGGATCAGGCAACCCAAGAGCAATCAATGTAGATTTTGTTTTCTTTGAAAGAGCGTCACTCCCCCTTGCCGAGGGGCGGGCTTTGCGGTGGGATTTATGTGAGGCTGTGGGGATTTCTGATGTAACAGAGCTTTCTGTACCGGAGGGGAATGGAGAGATGGTGTGGGATTTAGATGCGGTAGGAGGCATGTTTCCTGTAATGTTTTGAAGCGTAGACACGGAACTTGTGAGAGAATTTGGTTCAGAAATCCCCTTGGTTTTCCTGGGATCAGGTAAGAAAATCTTCCCAGATTGTCGATTATTCGTATTATCTGCAAGTGTCTGGGGCTTTCCATCAGGTTGGTAAGCCCACGAACAGCAAACACGAAACCTGTCCTTCAAATTTGTCGACGTCCTATCGTTGAAGTTTAGGTCAGATTGTGCGAGTATGGAAGCCCAATTACCAACTCCACACCTTACAACTCCGCGTAATAAGTCGTAGGTCTCCTCATCTGTCCATTTTCGAGCCTTTTTCCTCCGTTGGGATTTCGGTGCAGTTTCACCCATGTCTTTTGGATCATTTTCATTATTCGCCCACTCGAAAGATTGTTGAGACTCTACCTGAGTCTCAGTCGTTAACGCAGGTATCTCCAGAGAGGCTGCGTTGCCCATAATGCGATCTTTACCCACAGTCTTTTCATTATCTTCCGCATGTTGCCTTGGTTTACTTCCTCCATTATTTTGAATGGATGAGCCGTTAGTTGTAGTTGACATTTGCTGGATTCCACATGTCGGGATATTGAGAGACCCGTTGGGTTCGATGGGTGGGAATAGGGCGGCATTTGGCGGTGGCTCGTTTAACCCATTCAAAATCGTTAATGGCCCGAAAGGAGGACGTTGTTTAGGTACCTCCTTTTGGTTTTTCGGTATTGGAAGCTGCAGATGGTCTCCGAACGTGTCAGCATATTGGTCGACCCGGCGGCGTTTACGAGGCAACACCTCTTGTTCGAAGGAGGAATAGGGTAACTTTTCAACAGCTCGTAGGTTTATAAAGGCCGGGAGCACTGTTTTAGGTGGGTTGTCGGCGCTTGGTATCGGGTCTGTGACTGCTGGTTTGTCTGATTGTGCTGTGTTGTTAAGAAACCCCGCTACTGTTAGGAGCTCTGATTGCTGGTTGGACGCGGCAAGCGTTGACTTGGAGTTATATTTGGACTCCCTGATTGTCCCGGCATTGGGCTCAAGTGGAGACGGGGGTTTCCGCGATGGTGGTGGAAGAGGGTCTCGGAGGGGAGGGATCTTTAGATGCGGCAGTTGGTGCATCTCACGATTCTGGGAGGATGGTGCATCCGAGTTCGCGGAGGCCAAAGGGAGAGAGCCTACGAAGGCATCCATGCTGAAGTCCTACCTCAACATGCGCCTCACATTGTTCCAAGCGTCGGCGGCCAGCGTCGAGTCGCTTGTTGCATGTTCTTGCGGTGATATCACTTCCACATCACACGAGGCTCGCTTCGAGCAACTTCAGTGTCTGGAAGCTTAGGTAAGGTGAAGGTTCCATCTGGGCGGCGTTATTCGGAAGTTAGTTTCTCCGGCGTACGATTAACCTCTTTCCAGTTTAGGACTAGCGGCCGCAATTCCGGAACCCTAATTTGATATCCGGGTTTCCTAGCTTATATAATCACTATGCAATGTTTATTTTTCTCAACATCAAAAAAAGGAGCAACATAACAGTGTTGATTGAATACACAGAGCTCTCCAACGCCACCCCAAGTGCGAAATCCTTGCTTTTAACTATCCCCCCCGTAACTGTGACACACCCAAGCCCTGGCATAAGCGCCAGTCGACGTGGCTGAGACGTGGTAAATCATCCCTTGCTAGTAAGAAAAGCGCACCAATGGCGTATCGATAGGGATTTCACCGCTACCTTGACCACATCATGAATGGACAGCCAAGTCCTAACCAGGTCCATACCGCCCTTATCAGGGTGCTTTTGTTTCTAGGCTCGCATCAAATCAGAGAACGACAAGCCACAACAGGCGTAAAAAGTCTTCAATTTCAGGCCCGCCTCTGTCAAACCAACTAAATATTTTGTAGTAAAGAACTTTATCGGCAATACCCGGTGAGCAAATACATCATTGCATTCTGGGAACATGGGCCCTAGGTATACCTTGCAGTTTGCCACGTCTGTTGAACGCACATCTTGCTCTATATATTTTCGGGGGAGCCGTCAACGTGACTGAATAGAAGTGCGTTGAAGCCGTCCTGGCAGACGGCTGAGGGCAAGATTAGAAGCGCAAAAAGAATTTCAGTTCTGCGCCACATGTCTTTCATGGGAAAATCCGGTATTTCCAAACATTATACAGTTTCCATGCTCAGCTGGCATCGGCCCTTTTCAAGGGTATCACTCCTTCCTCTCAAGGGAAAGGCCGGGCGGCACAGGCGGTTACGTTCCTTCTATTCTGCATCGTCACCGACACACCCAACGCAGCCGTGTTTATATTAACGGTATGCAAGTCGGTGGTTACACGAACTTGAACAGGATATTGTAAGTGTCGTATTCGGTGAACCGAGACACCCTTATTGTGGCTTCGTTTGCTAGGCTCCTCTTGATTTCACAAAATTTGCATACTATTGCAGTATGATTATCAGATGGCCCTTTCACTGACAGTTATGTCCATGTGATCCTTTCGTTAAGCACCACAGAAGAACTATTCCCCATTGGATGTGCAATCAGAGATACGACGATGGATGCGAAGGGTATTTTCTTAAGGGCAGCTCGGCAGACGCTTGTTTCTGTTACATTTTTTGGTCGAATTCGTCATTTCTGCAGGGGCAGACGGGCAACAGGCAGTTATGGATGGATCGGAGGTGACGGTCTTCCATCTCGTATTTTTAACTACGTAATTTCATGAGTACATGATATAAACACAGGCTATGGAGAACAGCTGTAATTTTGTGAAGACAAAATATGGGTTGTACGGGGCGCTTAGATAGGTGTTATTGACTTACATATACAGCGATACATTCGGATTTATAGAAGTTCAGGTCCGCATGTCATCCCCACCCCGCTATGACTCCGCGCCAGGAACTGTACATACTTCGCCTCCTCGATACCTCCGCAGATATAAGGCATTCATACCACGCGGCTGAGTTAGAAAGTTAAATTTCAAAAGGTCAAGGTGGGCCTCAGATGTGGCGATAATGGTCGTTCTGATTTAAAATTCATTCTACCGGATGCAGTAACACTGATGTTGGATAGGCTATTGGCCAGCTGGTAAAAGGCTGGATCCAAAACATGGCGTTGGGTATACAGATATTTCATTCGTTCATGGTGTCCGGTCTCCGCACTTCAGCTACCTCTTGTTCATAACATGGTGATTGTCGATCGAGCTCAGTCCATTCTGTTCCTTGACCCCAAGCTATACGCGGAGATTGGTCGGTACTCAGGTTAAAGTTCCAAATCAGTCCGTGTGGAGCTGGGATATCGGCTCGGAATTGGTAAGGATAGTATGTATTAATGTAATCCAGTTCACAGGCCTGCTGAAAGCGGCCGTTCCGATCCACTGGAGAACGGGCTGGAAGCTTCTCTAGCTGTGGCTGGCAAGTGCGCAATCACTGGCCTCGAGAATAAGACCTCATCTGTAGGATCTCATTCGCTCGACGAGAGAGAACAAAGCGCTCCAGATTTCATATCAGTTCATAGCGTGGGCCAGATTAACATAGTCCACATATGAGATAGGTGGCCAAGATTCATTCAATTGGTGTTGGATCCTGGCACAAACGGATGAACATGGCTCCTTCTCATCTTCCTTCATACAAGTGGACGACAGGAATAGCCGGTGTTAGGACCGGCTCACTTTTCGCTTATCACTATGAATGTGGAGTTGATCGCCTAGAGTATCGGGTCCAAACAGCCCCTGAGCCTGCAAGGGTATAATCATACTGGGTTTGAAGGCTTGTAAGTACAATTGAAACAGCCACATGTATAAAAGGAAACGTCTTGGTTGGAAATGCGATATTGAGAAATTAAAGGCTTCCTAAAATAGGCGGACGATCGACCCTGATTTTCAATGAACGCAAAGAGGGAACATCGCAATAATTGCATCTTCTCCGTGTGATTGATATTCCACAATATGCGGGAGTAAGAATGGGATTCCTGGTCGTGCTCGCATTGTTTCCCTGTAAAAGTTATAGTTGCTAGCTGAGTCCATTAGTTTAAAGCAATAGCTATGGGGAGATTGTTGGGAATCATCATTCAGTTCCAAAAATAGGTCGAAAACATTCATATTTGCTTTTTGAAGACCATAGAGCATAGCTGTAGCCGAGTAATAGTTTCTTAACCGATGTAGAATCTGTAATAAATCGTTTATGTTAGTGTCACTATAAGAGAGTGCAGCAAGGAGACTAATAAAGCTAGATATCAATACGTACGCAGATGCAACTTTTGAAGAATGTAGCCATTTCGGGAAGTGCGCGGCAGCATTCCTCAGTAGAGGAGCAGAGTAAATGCCATCTACCAGATAGCGATCGTAGTGCAGCGGTGTCCTCAACGAAGCTTTGCACTGAAAGAGAGGAAAATTCTTTTGCATCAATATGTGTAAGCTTTCTTGCTAGAGGCTCGACCTCTCGAAAGGCAAAGAAGTCATTCAAGTATGCCGGATTCGCGTCAAAAGGGGCACTCCAATCTATTTCTGCCGAAGTCCGGTATTTGCGTTCAAAACTGAGAGCGAGGACCGAGAGCTTTTTCAGCATAGAGGGCAAACCGGTCAGGTGGGCTTTAAACAGTTCCTGGATAGGGCGGATGATATACCCCACAACCCATTGGTTTGATTGATCAGGTACTTCACTATTTAATAAGCCTCTAACACTGAGACACTGCAACAAGACATATTGTGCAAATGGGGAACCGCCTCGGAGGTGCTATCGTAATGTTAAAATCGAGGGACAAGTCATTAAATCGGACAGTACCTACCCGTTAAACTTCAACATAGGTATCAAACTCTCCAGGGAATAAGTCCAAATGAGCAGAGACTATGTCATGCAGCTGTTTGTGTTGGGAGAAGAACCATTGAATCGACTCAGTAGGATATCCCAAGGCATACCGGATCCAGTCCTCGAAGGGCACAGCTTGGAATTGTCGTGAGCTTTCAACATCAATATAAGAAGCAATAGTCCTTGGCTCGGCATTATACGAATAATTTGGGTGCCACCTCCAGGGCTCCACGGGAACGGTCCTGAGCTGGCATAGTTCCAGTATTTCTTCCACCTTGTCATGGTGAGACAATTCTAAGGGAAACATCCCTAGTTCTGCTGGAAGTAAGGACGCAAGGAAGCCTGAAACAACGTCTGCATTACGGTTCTGCAGTACGTGGCGAGGTAGCTCATCGTCTTCATACAAGCGAAACCGGAGGAGCCTCTTGATGTCCTGGTGGTCAAATGCCCAAAGTATCATGGAGGCACCGTCTTCCCACCATCTATAAGGCACATAAAACTGAGGTAAGGCTAATTGAAAGCTGAAGGTGGGCTCTGGTGCGGTCGATGGCAGTGGCTCCGATGAAGACCGATCCGTACGCCCTTGGTGAAGACGAATGGCAGGATGAGACAATGCCCGATGTGGTCCTATAGCTTTTCCATGCCAGGAATGAGACTGATTCCCATGAAGCAGCGGCGAACCGTGTCTGATAAAAAGTGAGCTGTTCATGTGCTTGGGGTACGCCATATCAGAAAGCAAATGTATAAGGCGGTAGGTAAACAAAATCAGCAAACAGCATCAGTCGGTCTGGGGTAAATTCCATTCAATTCAAGCAGAGAAATTTTATGTCCGGCCAGGACAGTGTGAGAGCACCCTAGATATGGTCGAAATTAGGGATTAAAAGGTATTTTTTTGGGCCACCCAAGGAAATTTTAGAAACGAGGAAGAAATCAACGCAAAAATGAGAATAGTTTAACGGGGAGAAACGTCTGATGGAAACTGATGGTAATTGGAGAAGCTTAATCCTTGTCAGGAAGAGGTTTGTTATTTGCTTTAAAGGAGTCACGGAACGGCGCATTGGCCACTTGGTTTAAGGTTGGATAACCCAATAGACCAACCACACTGGGCGTGGACTGGATGATGGCTCGAGACAATCCATCTAGACCCCGATGCTTGAAATATGTGGACACCAAGTTACTGAGCTGCAAGGGTGGCGCCTCTTGGCGGCGCTCTAGTGGATAAGTAACATTGTCCATTGTGGGCGACGATCCAGTGTCTTGGATTCCGCCCCAGAATATCCGCACAAGAAGAGCGGACTAAGCGTTCAGGAAAAACGGATGGTCGAGCTCCAGAAGCTCAGGTTGCAAAGGTGGATCAATACCGTCCGGACACAGCCGAGAAGATCGGCTAAAAAAGCTATGCTGATATCTTTTAAGGGCAGCAGGATTCAACCCCTAAGCCCACAGAGGCTGAATCTTCGAGCCATCTTGTTTGAATGTGAATAGTTAATCCAGCAGCACCCTCAGCAGAAGCAAATACTTCCTCTTGCCTTATGTATGCAACTAACAATGACACAGTACTCCGTAACAGACGAGAATCTGTAGTTATAATTGACTAGTGCAGAAGGCCGAGGGAGAATATTTTTCTGATGAGCCGATCGGGAGCTAATTGGTTGCAAACAGTCAGGTTATTCTATTGAACGCACGATATGTCGTCCAAAGAAGATCTCAAAAGGAGACAGTGTCGTAGTCCTCGGGAGTTGCCACTCCCCCAAGGTTTTGTTAAACATATTGCATTGCCCATTGTAATCCCCATTTGTGTGGTTGTGGCAGAACGACACTTCAGTAAGCGTGCACCTGGCATTAAAGGAAGGCGTGTGCTTCATTGGTCATTATCGAGCTTCCAGAGCCAAAGGGGCACCTCAATTGACTGGGAAGATGAATGATGCATGGCAATGGGTCAAATAATAAGTATGGAGCTGCCCCTTCACCCTTAGCCGCCACTGCCAAAGGGAAAAAAAAGAAAGAAATCCGCTTCATTTTCGGGGTGGGCTCGATAACTAGTTACTTGTGTCGTAATTAGCGGCCCAGATCCCACGCACTATGGCGACACAGTATCTGGGGAGTTCTCGCGATGGAATACTCCCTGCTGCCAGATGCTGTTGTGGATTGGTGAGGACAGTGACGGAGAAGTGCTTCGCGTACCGTATATATCCCGTACACTTCAACCATCTAAACGGAGCATTCCTTCATATGGAATGAATGGCGATTCAGCCATCTAATTTGAAGTAACTACTCAGTGATGCCGACTTCCGTCCTGAATGTGATGACTGAAAAGAGTGAAAAGAGCCAGAACACTGAGAAACGTTACATGACCAAAGCCACGCTCAAGGCGAGGATGAAGGAAGGTGAGCGTGCGTCGGAGATTCTCCATATCATTTGATCAGGAGCGAGGTGGATTTGGATTTAGCTTCCGTCTGGAGTCTAGCTCCGCCATTTTATGTGCGCCTTGACTATCAATGTATCCTCGAACTAGGCATGCGGAGGAGGAAGAACGACTCAAGTGCTTTGGTGGCTAAAGATTGCTTTCAGGCTTTGATTCTCCCTGCGGTCATGACAGTTTCTTCTTTCGTTTCTGCTTTCTTTTTTCTTTCTTATCGATAAAACCCAGGAGATAGAATTTTGGGTAAATCAAGACGAGGAAGTGTGCTAACGTTTAGATGCCTGCACAGAAGGGAGTGCTACGTCAAAATATAAAGCGTCTGTCATGCAGTGCACAGGGTACGGCGAGCGGAAGAGCAGCGGGATATCCCTCTCGGGGCTGATAATTGAGTTCGTGAATCCATATTCCCCAGCGAAGCTCTGAAAACAGGGGCTTTTAATCCCCTACCGATAAAAGCCCGATTATTGACCGCAGGCTAATTATTCCGATCATGCATGATGTTTTAAGGTTGCGGAGACGGAATGAAGTATAGCATCCAAGTGGATTAGTAGCAACCAGTACCCAGATAGACTCGGTAGGAGAATAAAACCCATGTGAGGAAGGAAGATGCTAATAATGTTGCATAAAACATGTCGAATAGATGAATGTTTTGTTAGAGACCGTCACTGCTAGAGTCTTCATATGCGTGATACTTAATGGAGCATATGGCCTTTTCCACTCCACTTTGGTTATGGGACGGGTTCAGCCCAGCTATCGCAGTCATCGGGGAAGACATGCCTCCAAAGCCGTAACGGCACACTTTTTTCGAAACCACGATCTAGGCAAAGTAGATCGTATTATAACCCCTGCCCTAGAATGTGGTATATGTCATGAGGGCACATGAGTACTCGTCAGATCGACAAACCCGGGATTTGATGTGGTTAAGCCATAAAAACATGATATACAAATATCACCTTGGTCCATGCAATTTCCCTATGGCCTGGAAAGGCGCTAATAGGGCTATATGAGCCGTTGATGCTGCGTAATAATTGCAACTGTTTGCTATTATGACCCATCGAGCTAATTTGTTGACAAGTTACTCGAGAACTGGCGGGAAGCAACTGATTGGCATCCACCAGTGCAGAGGGACGGGAGCCCCCACATATAACTCCTTAGTAACGGAGGCACTCGTTCTCGGGTGGCAGCCGTATTCCTCAATCCTCTACTCTCATAGGCCCATTTATAACGGACATGTTTCTAGGCATCGTCCCCCTTGTTCGAGTCGAACGAGCCATAATTCTGAGACGTTGAGTCGTTACAGGATCATTGTATCTGAATCACAGATTCTCAGTTCATTTCTGAGCCTTCCTGTCAAATTCTCTCGATTCTGGGTTCCGGCCGCCAATCGTATCTGCCCTTGATGTTGATCCACGGTCACGACGTCCATGAGTGAAGTGGATAAAAGTTTTCCCGGGCTGTCTGGGACTGGATCAGGGCTGGGGCCAGGGCTCCCGGGTAGGTTGGCCGTTATTGGACGGCACCTAGCTGGCTGAGCTGAGCTGAGGCCCGCGGGAGCTAGAGGCAAGTCTAAGCGCAAGCCAAAGACCTATAATTTTTCCAGCTAAGGCGATGACTTCTAAAGGGGGATTGACCCTGTACCAGACGGTCGGGTGAATCAACTAACTAGCTCTCTGCCTTGCTGTGGTCTCCTTTTCTTTTTCTTCGCCTTTCGGTGATGTTCAGGAGCTCGGGCCAAAGTCGAGATGTTGCCATCGTTACTGAGTATGGCCTGCATATCTGAAGGCCACTAGAGAGGGACAACCGAATAGCTAACTGCTTAGAAGTTTTCGGTAACACCATCATCAACGCGCGAGGTGTTTATACAAGATCATTTCATACGCGAACCGACTCAAAAGAATGGTACATTATAATTTATGGAATGGTATAAACACGACCAGCCCTTAAGAAGCCGGTGCAGGAGGAGCTTTGTTGGCAGCCTGGGGTGGTGGCAGGAAGAGAGGCATATACGTCTGAGGGGAGAAACAGTCAGTATGTGCCTCAAGTTATCTGTATACCACTAATCATAGGATGAGCGGCATGGAGGCGTACATACCACAACGACCGCCATTGCTGAATGAATGGTTAATATACAATACAAAACATATATTTCAGAAAAAGGGGAAGTATGACGTACCTGACATGAAAACGGACATGTATGCGGGAGTGGTAGATGCCTTTCTTTGGTCTTCGCTTTCCGCTAGCCATGTCTGGAGGGTGAAGACAAGGGAGGACCTAGGTGATGTTAGCTATCACTCCGGAGTGTAACATTAACTGCAGCCGTAGTAACGGCTTGTATCTAAGGGAGGAAAAGAGAAGGAGGAGGA
>NW_003315337.1:0-15285 GCF_000151505.1 Trichophyton verrucosum HKI 0517 | reverse complement strand
TTAGACCCTAATAAGCAATATTCAGCAATGAAAGCTTTAATTATTGTCGAGGTTTAACAGATAAGGAGATTGTCAAAACCAAGTATCTCTTCAGGACGAAATCAAAGTCGGAATTACCGTTCGTTCATGTGAAGCTGAATGATTAGGAACAGGCCATTTAAACTACGCGAGTTTAAACATCATCACGAGCAAGACTGTGTAGCTTGACTGTCTTGACAGAGTATGGAGGGATCGAAGACTTGCGAAGGTCTTCGTTCCATTCCCAAAGCTCGGGCTGGGTCGTAAGCTTAAAGGCTCTATTTTGGGTATCATACGGAGTACTCCGTACCATGGCTTTGCCTAGAGCAATAGTTAAAGCATTCGTACACATTCCATAGTACACACCATGGCCATTCTTTGAGGTCGGCTAGCCGCATTTCTCAACTCCCCTGGAGGGTTGTAGGTGAAACGGTACGATGGCGGGTGCAGTCATCGATGGAACAGTAGCCAAAACATGTCCTACCTCGCAGCTTCATAGCGAGCAAACAATACGGCAAACAGGCATGATAGAAACTTGCCCAGCATTGTTCAGGCTGGCCTTGCTTCTTGCCGGGCTGAAGGAAGATCATAAATCATACGCGATAGCGCTTTAACCCTTCGCCTCGATAAAACAGGGCTCTAACTGTGGCACAGGGACGGCAAAATCGGGATGGAAGACGTAAGTCTTACCCATGATACAGAGTATGGATGCTAGCATTAACATTGCAGCTGTTGCTGTGATCAGTTTTCGTTGTCATCTTTGTTGTCGACCTTGGGGAGATTTTTGATATTTCTGTTGTTGAACCGTTGACGAAATATCCATGTCACATGACGTTGCATTGTTGACAGTGGATGACTAAAACGTTAAAATATAAATGAAACACGAAAAAGTTGATATCAAAAACATTTCGCTTTTTTTTCACTGGGAGTGTTGCTCAGTTTCAGCTGGACTGGACGGATGCCCATCCGATTATACCATACATCACATGTGAGATGTTTTGTCCAAGTAATAATTATCCTTTGAGCTTGCTCCAGAACAGCCTGGGTTCCATCACTGGGCCGAGGAAGCAATGAGCTCCTCGGTGGCATGTTCGACACCAGCGCCCAGGTCGGGACTGATCCGAGTAAACCATGCTTTGTTCTGTCAGCTTGATTCAAATACACTTTTGGATGCTATATATGGAGGGATCCCTACCGTATATATCACTACGCAGCCGCTCGCAGGTGACCCCGGAAAGGTGCGCAGCTACGTTTCCATAGAATCGCTGCTCATGGCCAGGCTCCCTCTTGATCACCTCCCAGAGAGCAGCAGGCTGCACAAAGTCATCGTCAGTGACTTGGGAGGTGAAGGTGCAGACTTCTCCCATCCATTTCTCGTGCTCAGTCAGAGTACTGATGGTACTCGGCGCCATTCTTTTGAGCTGAGGATAGAATTTGGTGGGCTGCAGCGAAGATCCGACATAGTTCGGATCCGCGCCATAGTTGTCGGAGAAATTCATCTTGCCGTCACGCTGGAAAGGACAGTAGACGGGGGATTTGGCCGCGTTAGTCGGAAGTTGCTGATAGTTGGCTCCAAGGCGATAACGGGCCGCATCGGGGTAGGCAAACATGCGAGCTTGAAGCACTAGATCTTATGTAAGCGCATGCACCAACAAATATGACTTAGGTTATGCTAACTTGGATCGGCAGACGGGGCTATTCCAGGCACCATTGTCGACGGGGAGAACGCTGCCTGTTCAATGTCCGTGAAGTAGTTGTTGGGCTGGACCAGAATCAGTTAACCAGGCATAAAAAAGGTACCCTCGTGCATATATACGAAACTCACATTGCGGTTCAAGGTAAGCTTTCCGAGCTCCCGCAAGGGGAAGTCCTTATGCGGCCAGACCTTGGTCATATCAAAGATGTTCCAGCGGTAATTCTCTGCCTGCGCGGGCTCCATTACCTGCGCAAAGACAGTCCATGTCGGGTACTCTCCCCTCTCAATGGCTTCGAACATGTCCTGGATCAGGAAATCTGGATTCTTGCCAGCCATCGTTTCAGCCTCCTCTCGAGTGAAGTTACGCACTCCCTGATCTGTCTTTATGTGGAACTTGACGTATCTAAAGCCTCCATCCTGATACCCCCAAGTCAGCAGCCGCTAAACAAGCGGTAACTAATAGAAAACAACGGCCCCTACTTACAGCGGTTGTCAACTTGTAGGTATGTCCGCTGTATGCATTCATATGGCGTAGAGATGCGGGTGTTCCTCGGTCACTGAACAGATGGAGGAGCTGGTGGAATCCCTCGGGGCTGCTGTTGTGGAAGCTGTTCGATTTGTTAGCATACTAGCCACCCACCAACGAGCTTTCCTACGTACTCCCAGAACTATAGAGCCGTTAGCATCGGGGCCTTGGTCAACTAACATCTCAAAAGGCTAGCTTACCATGTTAGCATCAGGAAGATGCGTACGGGGGTTTCTCTTGTGGGATCTATTCAGAGACGGGAACTTTATCGGGTCGCGGATAAAAAACACAGGCTTTTCTTCACTCAGTACCAGGGACAAAGGGTATTGACGTCAAGAGTCCTTACAGTGTTGTTGAATACCCAGTCCAAATTGCCCTCGTCAGTGTACAGCTTCATTGCCCAGCCGTGTACATCACGCACAGTGTCTGCTGAACCTGACTCTGGCCCAACGGTTGACACACGCCAGAGCACAGGGGTCGTCTTGCCAACACTGCTTAAAAAGCTGGCGGACGTGATGTCCGAGCAGTCTGCAGTTACAGTGAATTCACCGTAGGCCCTGCTACCGTTAGTATTCTACGGTCATGGTTAATACCCTCCCTTAAGAGCAGAAGGACTATACCCAGCGGCTTTTGCGTGCACCACCCTATTGCTTTAGGTTAGCTCCGGCCTCAGCAACATAACACTGGAGAACGCCATGAACGTGCCTTTCGGGGATCCTCTCGCGGGAGAAATGAGCCAGCGTCTCGATTAGCTGCGTGTCCTGGAGCAGGGAGAGGCCGGCACGGCCATCGCGCAACTGCACGGTTGTAGTGCTGCTACCGTAGGGGCAGCCTGGGAGTTAGGGAGAGTCAGTCTACAGATGGCAGATGAATCACATAGAGGAAGGCCGGCGGGCTGTCTACTATACCTTCGGCGAGCGTGTAGTAACGGTCCATCTGCGTATCCATGGTGTGTCGTTGCAGAACTTTGCACTTTGATCAGCTCCCCCAACAGTCCCGTGTTATATAGCCATGCGCTTGCCCTGAGGTACGCCAATGATAACGAGGATGATGACCATAACATGCAACCAGAGCTTGCTTCTGCTACCTGAGTCTAGGATTGTGCCCTGCTTTTCTCGTTTCGTTTACCGACCGCCACCTGGATGGGCCAAATCCACCCAGGTAGGCAGCCTGCTTTGGATGACATTATCCAAGACGGATAATCGGATTTGCAATTTAGTATACTCCATCCTCTGCGCCGAGCCATTGCACCCGCTGGTTGTCCTGATGTCTTCCGATTTGCGCAAATAGGTGGCGGTTCTCTCCATTTTCCGGACATGTCGCTAAATATAAAAGAGGCCTCATCGTTGTGAAGTCTACTCAATTGGTGTCTATCTACTCAGTACCATCTATATCCTTTATTTACCACCATATACAACTATCTGACTCCTATTCTTAAACATGTCTGTCCAGGACGGTTCTCGGTTCGACTTCATTGTCGTCGGCGGTGGAACTGCTGGCAACATTGTAGCCGCGCGACCGGCGGAGAGCCGCAACGTTCGGGTTCTGATCGTCGAGGCTGGTATTGGCGACTCGATAGACAACGAGGACATCCGCACCCCCGCGATGGCCATGGACCTCCGTGGTACCAAGTACGATTGGGGCTTCAAGACGACCATGGTCAAACGCGATGACTACGAGCGCATCGAGAAGCCCAACACTCGTGGCAAAGCTCTCGGTGGCAGCTCGTGTCTGAACTACTTCTCCTGGGTGCCAGGCTCAAAGGGCACCTTTGATATGTGGGAGGAGTATGGCGGCAAGGAGTGGACTTGGGATCCCTTGGTCCCATACCTCCGGAAGAGCGTTACCTACTATGACGATGAAGGTCTGTTCCCGCCCGAACTCAAGTGTATTGGTGCCGGCGGCCCGATTCCCGTTTCTCATGCCGAGCTGCTACCCGAGATGAAGGAATTCCGTGAGCGTCTTGTCCAGGCCTGGAAGTCCACCGGGGAGCCCGTCACCGAGGACATCTTTAATGGCGAAATGCGCGGCCTTACTCACAGCGTCAACACGATCTACAAAGGTCGGCGATGCGGAAGCTTCCTCGCTCTTGTCGGCAAACCCAACATCACCGTCCTTTCTGAAGTGTTTTCCAAATGCCTCATCGTTGATTGTGCCGATCGTTGCGCGAAGGGTGTGACGGTCATCAACGGCTGTGGCCAGGAGATGAGCTTCTATGCCACACGTGAAGTCATTGTCTCCCAGGGTGTCTTTGAAACCCCCAAGCTCCTGATGCTTAGCGGCATCGGCCCGGCTGCAGAACTGGCTCGACACAATATCAAGCTCATCGTGGATTCCCCCCACGTTGGCCAGCACCTTCTGGACCACCCCGGAGTTCCGTTTGCCCTTCGGGTCAAGGACTCTTTCTCCATGGATAGCCAAGTCCTACGCAGCGGTCGTTGCCAGGACGAAGCTCGGGACGAATACACTAAGGAGCAATCAGGCCCTATGGCCTCGCCATTCCTCGAAATGATTGGCTTCCCTCGCATCGACAGCTACCTTGAAAAATCTCCTGAGTACTGTGCCGCAAAGGCTGCTAATGGGGGCCGTGATCCATTCTGCCCGTACGGACAACCTCACTTTGAACTTGATTTCATCCCCCTGTTTGGCAGTGCGTTCCAGTGGCATTTCCCCCACCCTAGGAAGGGCAGCTACATGACCGTCATGGTTGACCTCGTTCGACCCGTCTCGGAGGGCGGAGAGGTTACACTCAACAGCACCGACCCACTGGAGCAGGCCAACATCAACCTGAACTACTTCAACAATGACTTGGACATCATTGCCATTCGGGAGGGCATCCGATACGCCTATGACGTTCTCATGCATGGCGACGGCTTCAAGGATATTGTCGAGGACGAGTATCCCTGGGAGATGCCGTTGGACGATGATGAGGCCATGAAGAGAACCGTGCTCGATCGGTCTCAGACTTCCTTCCATCCTTGTGGCACAGCCCGCCTGTCAAAGAGCATCGAACAAGGGGTTGTGGATCCTCGCCTCAGGGTCCACGGAATCAAGAATCTGCGTGTCATCGACGCCTCGGTCATCCCCGTCATTCCAGACTGCCGGATCCAGAATTCAGTCTACATGGTTGCCGAGAAGGGTGCCGATGCCATCAAGTGCGACCACCGAGACCTCTACTGCAAAGGGGTGACTGGCATCGTGGGTCACTATAATAGACGGGTAGATATACATATAGCTCTCCAGTTAGTAGTCTGCGCCATAGTCTCTCTCACCTTACTATTAGTTTATCAATTGCAAGACGTTTGATTCAAACCACATTTACCTCTTCCTTGCCTTTTCCTTTAATATAATAATAGATCTAATATAGTAACACAAAAGCTTCGCCCAGCATAAGCGAGACAGGAGAGAACCTTGTGTAAGAGCATGTGACATCGATATCGTGGGTCATTTACTTACATAAATCTTGCTGATTAATGAGAGTTTAAGAGGTAATGGATGGTTAATCCAATTCGCTTATCGACCAATAATATTTCATGCTCAAGCGCGTCGACGAACTCGCAACTCAACTGATATTCACCAGCATGTCTCCAACCTTCGTATTCCACGTATCAAATGGCTATTGATAGAGCCTCGGGAGTTATTGTAGTTTACTTGGATCTCGAGTCGAGATGTTTCCAATATTTCATCCGGCTATTAACCAATTCAATTAACTAGTTAATAACTGTCTCTCACTTGTCCTTGCTATCACCGATCATCGAACCCATGGCAGCACGTTTAAGAGAGCAGCCCGCCCTTGGCGAGGACAGCGCTCTGATTGCCCATGAGGAAACTAGTGACTTCTTAGATTCGCGCTCCAATGATGCCGGAAGTCAAGAGAATTGGGTTCATAAACGGATCTCTTCTCGTCTATATATCTCGCATTTCCTGTCAACATGGAACTCCCGCGTCTTCGAGTTCGGGGCTGTCTTATACCTAGCATCGATCTACCGGCATACACTGCTACCTATGTCTGTCTATGCTCTTCCCGTGGTGTGGCGGCTATTCTTTCCGCGCCGGCGGTTGGGCACTATATTGATATCGGCAATCGGCTCCGGGTTGTTCGATTTTCCATTGGTGAGCGTGTGCCTCGGGTACCACGCCTAGTCAGTTAACTTCTTATGTAGGGCCATCGAGTGACTGAGATCTCATAACTAGTATGGCAGCGGCTTGTGGTGATCGCATCGTGCGTCATCTTTTATATGCTAGCAATCAATACACCAACAACGCGCACAGTCCATCTTTACTTGCTGGCAATTTTAGCCGTTTTAGCTTGTATAGAGAAGCTATGCTCCATCATAAATATGATCTCAGTAGAGAGAGACTGGGTATATGAATGTCAGCCCGTATATAATATAAAGTTTTACTAATACGTTCTGACAGATTGTGGTTGTTGCTGGTGAAGACCACGCAGCACTGACAAGTATGAACCGCAGTTTAAGGACCTTTAGTGGCTCCTAACTAGTTAACTAATATAACTATCGTTTGTATTAGCGATGAACGCCAGGATGAGGCGAATTGACCTGATATGCAAACTTTTTGGGCCTCTGTTCATTGCTCTTATAGATGGCATATCTACGGAGACGGCTATTCTTGTCAATCTCGGGATGAACACATGCTCGGTATTTTTTGAATACTTTGCAATTGCCAGGGTACGAAATTCGACACCTCAATCTTACCCTCAAAATACCGGTACAGGATATATCTTATCTCAACTCTTAGGTATACTATGAAGTACCCGAACTGCAGAAACCAAAGGGCTCAGATGATCACATACAACCACACGTGGCGCCAGACCGACACAGCGCCATTGTACGTATATGGTATTCTTGCCGCAACATCGCCCAGAAAGCCCTAAGAGATTTCAACTTTTATCTTCACCACGCTGTCTTCCTTCCATCGTTTGCCGGCGCGTTACTCTATCTTACCGTTCTATCATTCGGGGCACAGATGGTCACTTGGCTTCTGGCCGCAGGCTATAGCTCGGCCCAGATTGCTATTACGAGAACCCTGTCGGTTATATTTGAGGTGCTCGCGACATGGGTTGCTCCCTGGCTGATGGGAAGAATTGGTCCTATTCGGGCTGGCCTGTGGTTTTCCAACTGGCAGATTGTTTGCTTAGGGGCTGGGTTATCTGTCTTCTGGAGATTTGCTGAGTACCCTTTCATCTCAGCGGCCGGCCTCGTTGGCGGTACAATCTTTAGCCGTATAGGGCTAAGGGGGTTTGAGCTGTGTGCCGAGCTTATTATTCAAGAGGTGAGTTGGTGGCCAGAACATTTGTGACTGTTTCCCCGTAGCTACAAAAGCAGGAGGAGCAGTAACAAGGAACATGGTTTTAAGCTGACCGAGAATGGTATATCATAGGACGTTGAAGCTGAATCTCGAGGTACTTTCTCATCAACTGAGGCCGCGTGGCAAAATCTTTTTGAGATTTGCTCATTTATTTCAACCATCGTATTCTCCCGTCCAGCTCAATTCAGATGGCCCGCCTTCATCAGTTTAATGGCGGTTAGCATTGCGGGTGCATTATACATGATGTTTGTCCGGGTTCAGCGAGGCCATTTAGTGCATTTACCAGAGTGTTTGTCCCAGGATCGCTTGCACCGATCAAGGGAACGGGGCCTTGAAAGAATTCTGTCGTGTCCAGATTTCTAAGCGGGCGCAGTGGGTGGTGTTTGTTGAGTGGTGGAGCTTGACATGATTGGATATCTGTTTTTAATTCTCTTGAACAAGCTATTTATATATAAGTAAGCCATATTTTATTATATTAGGGAGATAATTAATGATAAACTGTATTTTCAAAATAAAAATATTTCAAGATGCTCCTCCCTCAATGGAAATATGCATGCCCAAAATATATTATTACATAATAAAGCTAATGTTACTCTGATCAAGGGAATATACAAGTCACGTGGAAGAACTAGTAGTTATCATTAGTCAGCCTTATTATAAACGTCGACCTTTAAAAATACGAACGACTGGAGAATTAGTTTACCAGTTTGGTGATTTAAACAATCTGCGAATAAAAATATATAAAAATTGACAAAAGACAGGACAATGTGAAACTATATGATAATGGGGGATACACGTCAGAAAATATTTCAAAAGGTATGTCTTGGATTGTATGCTGATTAAGTACTTGGTGATGCTGACTCTCTGTAGCTGCGGCCGCCCTGTGTAGAGCTTAGCTCCATCACGTTGAAATTCAAGGGGAACCTTGCGTCATCTAGTGAAGTCCTCAAGGCCTTAGATACCTTATATCAAACTCTGCAAGATGTCATACCATATAACGGATTGGACGAGAAACTTGCTGAATACTCCTTTTTTCCGCTCTCTCAAATATTCAATGAGAGCCAGCGTATCTCAGCTCAATGTGTCGAGTTAGCTCTGAAATGCCTACAGATCCTTATTGAAAGAGGATGGCGCTCAAGACTTTCCGCTGAACTGGGCAAGCAGCTACTCATTCTTATGACCCTGCTTACAGGGGGTGCCCCCGCACAGGCCTCAGGTCCAAGCAGGCCACGGTCAGAAGAGCTAGTTGTTGCTGCTTTTGATTGTGTGTCTTCCATGTGCCATGTTCTGCATGGTCCAGCAGCAGCAGCTTCTATTTTCAACGAAATTGGGTCATCTACTATTATAGACCAAACAGTCTATGTACTGCTCGAAGCCATTGTGGATGGGGCCTCAAGCGATATTCAGAGATCAGCTGCTGTTGCGTTGAAGTCGTTACAATGCCGTATCACGAACCGAGTGGTGCTAGCCAGTCTTTTGCCTCGTACGGTTTCTTCGCTTACAAAAGTTCTTCGTGGTACCGCCCAGCAGCGCAGGTCATATAAGCTTCTGTGCGCCTGTCTTGAAGGGCTGACCATCAATATCAGATCTGTCCTGAATGATTCGGTTGTGACTTCTACTACCGACGAGACACAAACTAATTGCGGGACAGGGCCTGTTGTCCTGGATAAGTCATGGCTAAATGCAACTGCATCACAGATCAAACTGGCGCTCTCAAACGTAATCCGTCTCAGAAATCACGAACGGGAGGAGGTCCGTCAGTCTCTCTTGGGTTTATGTCTAATGGTAATTGAAGACTGTTCAAATTCCCTCGCCGATTCATTGGCAATGATGATTGAAACCGTTGTGGTCCTAGCACATAATGCTGCCGAGAAAGACGACAATGAGGCGTATCGTTCATTGAAGAACCTGTTAACGTCGTCAGAAACAGTCACAGGCATCCTCAAATCCAGTCTGTACTCCTGGATAGTTGCGCTTCCACGGGCTATGCAATCTGCCGATGAAGCCGCCAAAAGTCGGGTTATAAGGCAGATATCCACCGCTTTTGAGGCATTATCAGATACTCAAATTAAATCTGATATTCTTGACGATACTATGACGACAAGTCTTCATGATAGTATATCTGCTATATTAATGTCTTCACCGACGCCCTTGCAGCCCCTAGGGCCTCCTATAGACGCCAGACCGGAAGCCCTTAGTCTTACTGGCCAGAGTCACTCTAATACTTTCCAGCCAGTGATATTTGAACGTCAAAGCCAGAAGGAGACCTTAATGGAGCTTCAAACTATGATATCAAGGCTCTCAAATGCTGACCTATCGTTCAACATGGTCAAGTCTATGCTAAAGAAGCTTTATCAGTCATCAGGAGATTCTTTCGTGTCGTCTCTCTGGTTAACGCTATCATTTCTCAAAAGCGCATCTCCTGATACCCTAATGATAGATGAGGTGTTAAATGTTGAATCCGACCTCTCGTCGACGTCACGACCGCAGCTGATAGAAGAGATTTATTCATTAGCCTTGCCAATTTTAACCGATATGCAAAATGTTGACTCAGATGATTGGCGTACCCCCGCTCTTGCACTAGAGGCAGTTGCTTTACAGGCAGAACAGCTTCAGGAATCCTTCCGACCTGAATTGATAGATACACTTTACCCAATTCTGCAGTTGATGGGATCCAGCAACCCGGCTTTGCAAAATCATGCAGTGACTTGTCTTAATATAGTCACCGCATCATGCAACTATCCCGACGCAAGCACATTGGTGATTGAGAATGCTGACTATTTGATAAACTCTGTGGCTTTGAAACTGAATACATTCGACATCTCTCCCCAAGCCCCCAGGGTCCTCCTTATGATGATAAAACTCTCCGGTTCTCGTTTGATCCCCCATCTGGATGATATCATTGGCTCTATATTTGCTGTTTTAGATGCATTCCATGGATACCCCAAGCTAGTTGAACTTCTATTTGGTGTGCTAGGGGCGGTTGTTGATGAAGGGGCGAGGCAACCTGCACTGCTCGCAATATCACATGGGGATGAAATTGCAGTACCCCAGCACCGAAGATCGCCGGCACAACCTCGATCTGTTTCTAGTATAGCAGATTGGATCAAAGGGAGACGTGAGAAATGCTCAAGAGAGCTACAAATAGAGGGAAACAATCTCGAACCTCTGGAACCCCATCCAAAGAAGCCATGGTCCTCTATTCCGGAGAAGTCTGCCGGCGAAGAAGATGAGATGGACATAAACTCTCAAGCCGATCAATCCGAACAAGCTCTAGAGCCAGAAGAAAAACCTTTGAGCAAACCTCACACGCTGTTATTGAACATCATAAAATCCATACCGCCCCATCTTTCCTCTCCTTCCCCATACTTACGACGGTCACTTCTATCCATACTAACACGTGGTCTTCCTATCTTATCTCAGAATGAGAAAACCTTCTTGCCTCTTATCAATGACCTGTGGCCTTCTGTGAGTGCAAGAGTTACACTAGCAGCACAAACAGGGAGGGAATCCCAAGCTCTGTCAACAACGTTGAAAGAAAATAAAGCCCAGGTCAGTGATTCAGGTATCCAAGAAGAAACCTTCGTGACGGTAGCCTCCTGCACAGCTATCGGGACAATGTGTAAGGGAGCTGGTGACTTTATGTCCTCCAGAATCGAGCACGAATTCCCTCGGTGGAAATGTCTCTATGGATCATTCTGGCACCAGGTTAAAGACGACGCTGAAAAATCCGCAGAACGACACCGTCAGCAATTGGCGAAAAAGCAAATACAAGAAGTGAAGTCGTCTGGCAGCACTGCATCTGCAGGGCTTGTTCGGGTGCTTGATGACTCCGGCCAACCACTGCCTCAGGTATCTTTCACCATCACCAAGTCATTTACACGTCATCATTCCCTTTGGAAAGCACTTACGACGCTATATATCACGATCTTATCACACGTCAGCCTACCGGCTGATATAGGAGATGAGATTTGTTATACCTTGGCGGATTGGATAACCTTTTTCCACCCAGAATTATACTCTTCTGAAACATGGAAAGACGATGGGAATAGCGATGATGCTATGAACGACGAAGATGCCGATAGCGAAACTAGATGGAGTCGAGGGACCTTGAAGGAGGCCAAACGAGCTCTTCGAGCTATGAAAGTCTGGAATCCAGACTTGACGTGGCTGGCATGTGTTCAAACTGGAGTGAGGCACCATAAAAGTCGAAATGCTAGATTTTATTCTCAACAGGAGCTACAACCTATTGCTGAGAAGATGAACAATGAACTAGGACAGCTGCTAGGAGATCATGAGAGGGAAGCTGGTCTGAGGTTTGCTACACCTGTGTTTTGACAAACATGGTCTAATGCGTAGCTGTATTTAGCTGTTTTTTATTGCCTAGGCTGAGGGCTTTGACATCAGGACTAAAATGGGCGTTTTGAGGTATAGTTAAATAGAGCGAAGAGTGTCTTTGCATTGGCAAGCCCGAAATAGTGATGACTACCGAGTGTAGTATCGGAAATGCAAATCTCAAGTAACATACAATCTTAGGACATACAACCAAAGAGCAATCACAAGTAACCAAGCACGGTTTTCAAGGGTAGGTGACGAATTGGGTGCATCTCAACAATAAAATGAAAAAGAACCGAAAATCAATCTGCTAAGAGGGGAGATCGGGCGAGGCACGTAGAGGACGGCGAAACGGCACTGCTACTGGGGCTAGAAATTGAGTTGAGCAGCAGCTAATTCTTTAATGCCTTACTCGTCATCCTCCTCGCTTTCATCCTCACTTTCGGCAGTCTCAAGCCACTCAAGGAACTTCTCGGCAGACTTGCGGACCTTCTTGCTGGTAGCAATGTCAACGTACTTCTTGCTGGCCTTGGTTCCCCAGCTCTTGAGGAGCTCCTCAGAAACCAAGTCGTGTTGGTAGTAGGTAAGAAGAATGGAAGACACCATTGGAAGAAGGTTTGGGCGGTCTTTGCCGACGAAGCGTTCGGTACCTCCAAGGAGGGCCTTTTCATGGCGCTCAGAAGTAATCATCTAGAAACGAAGTCAGTACCTAACAAAGATATTCATAGGGCACTCCAAGTTACAGGTGAGATTACCTTCTTCAAGAGGCCAGCACGAGCAGGGATCTGCTTGACAATATTGTCGTCAAAAATGGTTTGAGCAAGGACGGAGAGAGTCTTGTGCTTGGATTCAATTCCAAATTCCTTGGCTTTCATATAGATGTCAACATCACTGACACCAGCGACGCCCTTGTCGGACTTCTTGGCTTCTTCAATGATCCAGCTTCCAAACTGATCATAGGAGCTAGCCACTGCATTTTCACTATCATCGTCACCGTCAGCATCGTTAAAAACCAGGGTACGCTTTAGATCATCGGGAAGTTCCTGGGCACGAGCTCGAACGGCGGCTTCAGAAACATCAACGGCCCATTCCTCGTCATCGATGTCGTCGTTGTGTTCAATTTGCTCGGCTTCCGCCTTAATTCGACGAGTTAGTTCGTCATCACTGTGAGCGTCAATACCCACGTCACCATTCTCATCTCCCATATCAGAGCCATTGCTGTCTCCTGGGCTACCGTTTGCTTCTCCGTTCTCTCCATTTTCAGCCTTATCGGCCTTTTCTCCTTTCTCCTTGTTCCTCTCTCGGCGGGACTTCTTGGTTGACTTATCCTTCTTTCCCTTCTTCGGTTGATTCTTCAAGATGAAGGAGCTAAGCTTGAGACGGGGATCAACATCCGAGCGTTCGCCACAAGCCTTACAATCAAGAATGATAGACTGATCCTTGATGACGACATCTGTTTCAGGGTTCTTGCATTTCTTGCAAAGAACAAACTTGGTGATGAAACCGTCAAGGTAGTCCTGAAGCTTCGGGGCATCGTGGGCACCGTTGATGATCCAACGATCATCAGTAGGTTTAGAGTTTGCCTGGGCTCCAAGTTCGAAGCCGAAGTACTTGATCAAATCTGATGTGCATTAGCTCAATCTGTGTAACCAATGAAAGGGGCTAGGAATGTGCGGGAACATACAGGATGGTGGGCGGCTGAGTGATTGGGCAACGCTGTTCAGGTTGACAACAACAGTTTTGATACCGTTGCCCTTGCCCTCGATTTTGGCTTGGAGACGCTCCATCTTATAGCGGTAGAAGGGATCGGAAATATCCTATCCATGACGAAGAGATATCAGAATAATGTTTTCCCACTCGAACGGAAGGATGTAGGAGATAAACTTGATGACATACCCGACGAATGTTGATGTTAGCCATGTTGTCGGTAGGATAGTTGGTTTAGACGCTTAAGCGAGTTGAGTCAAACGCGGAGAGAGGATGAAGAAAGAGGCGGATACTACTACACGACATGCGTAGTAACGACGAAGAAGCGGGAGTCTCTAGAATGAAACGGCAGTGCCTGGATTGATCCTTGTTTCTGATATCGGGATCGATGTTGACGGGTGACGTGTGTCGGCGGTTTCAACCACAGGATCTCGAATGGACACTACAAGGTTTTCGCACAGGGCGAAAAGGTTGCAGCGCAAGCGGCAGGTAGTGTTCGAAAGCGTTTTCGTAGGGCGAATACATAGACAGGCGTTCAATCCTGCTGAGTGGCTTCTCTGAGCGATGAAGAGAACCAAGAGGTCGACTCGGCAGCGAGCAGCGAGAAGACGTGGAGGGGGACAGTAAGCGAGACAATCGTAGTCAGACAGACGCAGTTAGCGAGCTGGCGATGAGTTGCGGGCTCTAGATCTGTAGATGCTGCAGCGTCGAGAGCGATGGGATTATCGAAACGGCTGGTGGGGAGAAAAAGCTGAAGCAGGAAGAAGTTGAAGTTTTTCGACGTTGAAAAATCTCGCGGTTGAAAGAAGGTCCGCATGACTAAGCATCATGTGAGAAATTGTAGCTGTCACCTGACGCCAAGCGCGGTTGCGTGTACCTGTCCAATTACCGCTAGTCAAAGTCATTTTATGCGCTCGGCTAACGAGAGACAGATATCGCCTGAATAGTCGTACAGCACGAACGTCCAAACGTCAGCGTCCTCCGCTTGTCCACGTCAGCGCGATGTGCGGAATAGCCCCGTTACAGAATTTGAAGATATCCAAACTAGGAACACGGAATACCCCGGCTGCGTTTGCCAATCTCACCGAAACCAACTAACCTAGACATCATCTGCCGGGATATCCCGAATCAACCTGATCACTAGCCGGAAAGCCCCAACGATAGTCACCAAATACACGATTTCACTATTTTATTTCTGCTCATCGGAGAGAACAAGAGAGTGATGAAGAATGACCTGGTTGTCAATGCCGGTTCGCTTATAAACAAAGGATATTTTCGATATTCGCACCTCGGTATTGAGATGTCAGAGTCAAGAACAACCTTACATTACAGGAGGCGGGACTCTAAGGCTAGACTCGATAGAGATAATTGAGCTTAGAGTTGTCTGTTTCTCTTTGTATTTCGGTAGTGTCAAAAGTATTATCAACCATTCTTAATCATTTCCCATACAGCCCACCATTCAGACCCTAACATTTTCTGCGCGAGCCAGAAAGCACATAAACTTTTTATAGTTAAAAAACCCCTGGCGGTTTGTATGCAGAAGACTAATAGCGGTATTGTCTTCCTACTATTTACCAAAATATCTCCCCACTCAGCCGCTCCCTGTGGTGCCCTTAGCCTCGTAACCAACAAATAGCTTTGGATGTCGCTAATTTCATAGACTCGAGTCTATCTG
>NW_003315336.1:0-38484 GCF_000151505.1 Trichophyton verrucosum HKI 0517 | reverse complement strand
ATATCCATGCTAACAAGATTGGCCTAAACAGAAAGACGCAAAGAATAACACTCCGGCCTCGTCACCCAACGCCATCACCGTTGGCGCCGTCCGTTGGGAGAATACCCGGCCTAGCTTCTCGAACTACGGCAAGCTCGTGGATATCTGGGCCCCGGGAGAACTCATCAAGTCATGCTGGAAGGGTGGCAACAATGCCACGTCCACGCAGTCGGGCACATCGGCCGCGAGCCCTCACGTCGCCGGCCTGGTCGCCTACCTCATGAGCATCGAGAACCTGCCCTCCCCGTCGGCCGTGACCGCGCGAGTCCTCAATCTGACCATCCCCAACCTAGTCAAGGACGCAAAGGACAGCCCCAACCGCGTCGCATACAACGGCATCCAGGAGCGCAAGTTCACACTGCCCAAGTACTACTGACTCGGTGTGCCGTCTGATATAACCGCTGGTCATGGATGATGGTGATGTTGTTGTAGTTGTTGATGTTGACGTCGTCGTTCGTCGTTCGAGGACGCAGTTTTGGCCTAGTTGACTTATATAAGCAGTCACGTGGTATGATAACGTAATTAACCACTGGACACTCATCAGAAATTGCAACCTCCTTATTATTATTATCATCATGCTGGGCATCTATCGGTATTTATATCTCGTCGGTGATTATTTTATAAGAGAACTTATTGGGCAGTTATATCCCAATTCTTATGCGGTGATAAAATCATTACCTACCCAAGTCCTTAACTACTCAATGAGCTATAAATTGTGATCTGTTGGTGCTTTTGGATGACACGATTCCGAAAATGATCTCAAGAAACATAGCCAATAATGGAGAGATGGCTGTTACTGTGAGAAGATGCGTGGCCGAGAATCGATTCTCTCGTTCCATCGCCCCTTTTCCTAGTTTCCGCAAGCGAGCCCAGTGGCCCCTGTCTAAACCAAGCTTTGCAAGCCACAGCACAAGCTTTTGCCAATCAAATAACTATGGGACCCATCAGCTCCGCCAGCGTTGACGAGGAAGAAATGATCTCTTGAGCCTGTCTTGTTTGACAGTGAACCGTTCCAAGAGGAGTGGAGGGAGAGGGCGTTTCTCCCGCTTCCACGTATATGCAACAATATCAATGCCCATGTTCGGCGTACATATTGTGCTGTGGTCGTGCATACACACGCTGCCCAGTCCGGAAGCCAGATCCACCATCCACGTATAAAAACATGTGTGAATCCCTGCAACTGTTCTTGACACCGCCACAATTGTCTAGCTCTGCCGTTACCCCTCCTTGACATGCGTTATGTCGCTTCGGACGGTTAGGGGGAAGGCCCCAGGAGTGAGGGACAGACAGCCTGTGGGGTTGCGCAAGACAGGTTGGTGGAGAGCAGCAATAATGTGGGTGACCGGTCAGGCAACCTGGTGGGCGTCAACGTATATATAGGCTGAGATCGTCCTGCGCCTGAGAGTTCTTGCTCTTCTCCTTTGTGTTCTGTACATCGCTGTTCTCTGTTGATTGTGTAGGTATTCCTGCTGTTAAGGAGAAGATAGGTAGAAATCCTAGGCTCTAAGCTTTCGTCCCTCCAGCTGCCACCATGGTTCACATATCCAGAGTCCGCAAGGACTCGGTTGCTTTTCCTCCTAAGCTCCTCAATCGTGTCGACACCTTAGATCTTGAGGAGCCGCAGGACCATGATTTCTACTCCAGCGTCTATGGTTCTCGATTTGCGGCTGAGGATCTGCCTACTGATGAAATGCCGGAGAAGGAGATGCCCAAAGAGGTCGCTTATCGTATGATCAAGGATGAGCTCAGTCTGGATGGCAACCCCATGTTGAAGTACGTCCTGGCTGTCGTTATTCTATTCATCTACCGTGTTATCCTGGCTGACTTAGATCATGTTTATAGTCTAGCGAGTTTCGTTACCACATACATGGTAAGAATGGAATTAGCATAGCTAGGTCGTTGCTACTGTAGATTGACACTCATTGGGATTTTGCAGGAAGATGAAGCTGAAAAACTCATGACCGAGTCATTCAGCAAGAACTTCATTGACTATGAGGAATACCCCCAGTCAGCCGATATTCAGAACCGCTGCGTCAATATGATTGCACGTCTATTTCATGCCCCCGTTGGAGAAGGTGAACACGAGCATGATCACGCTATGGGAACCTCTTGCATCGGATCTTCCGAGGCTATTATGCTAGGAACCCTTGCCATGAAGAAACGCTGGCAGAATCGCCGGAAGGCAGAGGGGAAAGATTGCTCTCGCCCCAATATCATTATGAGCAGTGCCGTCCAAGTCTGCTGGGAGAAGGCCGCCAGATACTTCGACATCGAGGAGAAGTTCGTGTACTGCACTAACGAGAGATATGTCCTCGACCCTGAAGAAGCTGTTAATCTGATTGATAAAAATACAATTGGTATCTGCGTTATTCTGGGAACCACCTATACCGGTCAGTACGAGGATATCAAAGCAGTCAATGATCTTCTTGTCGAGAAGAAAATAGACTGCCCTATCCACGTTGATGCTGCTAGTGGTGGCTTTGTCGCCCCCTTTGTCAACCCTAGTCTTGAATGGGATTTCCGCCTTGAGAAGGTTGTGTCTATTAATGTATCTGGACACAAATATGGCCTGGTCAGTATTATTCTTGATTGCTGCCAGATGTTCTGGTAATGTGAAAGGTTAACCTCGGCTGGTCGTGTAGGTCTACCCTGGTGTTGGATGGATAGTCTGGAGATCCACAGAGTACCTCCCGCAAGAGCTGGTATTTAACATTAACTATCTCGGAGCCAACCAGGCGAGCTTCACCCTCAACTTCTCCAAAGGTGCCTCCCAGGTCATTGGCCAGTACTACCAAATGATCCGCCTCGGAAAGAGAGGATACCGTGCTATAATGCTTAACCTTACTCGCACTGCAGACTATCTCGCGGCCTCCCTCAAGGAGCTTGGATTCATCATAATGAGCGATGGTAAGGGGCGTGGTCTGCCACTCGTGGCCTTCCGTCTCCCCCCAGAGACAGCCGAGAAGTATGATGAGTTCGCCATCGCCCATCAACTGCGTGAACGTGGCTGGGTTGTACCGGCCTATACCATGGCCCCTCATAGCGAGAAGCTGAAGCTCATGCGTATCGTTGTTCGCGAGGACTTCAGTCGTAGTCGCTGTGACAGCTTGGTCAATGACTTCAAGCTCGCTCTCGCCCAGTTAGAAGAGATGGACAAGAAGGCACTGGAGAAGTACCGCGAGTAAGTAACACTCTTTTGCTGGAATTTTGCCGCTATACAAGACTAATGACCATCCTCCGTTAGGTACACCCGCAAGAGAGCCACAAGCATCGGAAAGCTCGAGCGTTCCACAACGGCTTACGAGGCAGAAGACCACTCTCTTCAGGGAAAGACTGGAAAGACTCACGCCATCTGCTAGATGCAGAGGCAGCGGACCTGCACTTCTTTTTTTTTGTTTCCCTCAATATAGTCACGCGGGATTTGGCTATAATTGCAAATTAACTTTTCGGCTTTATCAAATGGGTATATTTGGAGAGATATTCGTGTTGCTGTTGCAGAAATTCAATGGTTATTATGCTACCATGTAACAATGGCACAGGATTATTCAGTATCTATAAACCCTGAGGCAATAGATGGAAACCTAAGCAGTTCTAGAAGTCGGGTGTCTGCACTAGGAGTAAGATAGATGCATATAGCAATGCATTCGGACCTGATCCTTCCCTCTACCCAGGGCTCCCAGTGTGATATCAGGCACATGATACCCATCCAGTGGGCCATGACGATGAGCGCTCTTGTGTCTCTGACCCTCAGCAGTTCGAGGAATCGAGGGTCCAAATGGCCAAGGAAGGACGAAAAATAACCAGCCGTTGAAGGACTTTTTTCCATCTCCAGCATCGTGCTTACAACTTGTAGTGGCTTAAAGTAAGGGCTAGTCTCGGCTGTGGTCGAATATGTTATTCCACAGAAATCCGCCAATTTTGGGTTCATGCCTTCCCTTCCCTGAGGACAATGGTTCAGTAACTCGTCGTGAGCTTCCTCTGCAGCTACAAAAGCAGGACCCCAGATACTTTGAGGAATAAAGGGGCCACCGATCTCCAGAAGATAAGGTAGGCCGTTTTGGAGGTATATCCAATTCATGGCTGATGGATCAGAAGTCAGGACCCACGAATCCTTTGGGGTGAAGTTTTCAGGGCACATGCAGTTAACTGCCATGAGCATGCATGAAGTCAAAAGAGCATCTATGTTTGCAGCACTAACTTCGTGGGAAAGCGCTTCTCGATAGCTTTTGATCGCTTTTAACCAGTGATCGGCTTCTGCTGCCTGCCTGATCTTGCAATACGGGAGCATGCGATTCAAATGGAGCAACGCTACACCAATGATAGTATGTATAACATACGGGTTCTAACGCAGAGTGTGTCAATAATGTACAAACGGAGTGTTCGAAGGATGATTGTGTATCCTATAAGATATATGAAGGAGTATAACTTACGGCGAACGCTACCTGGACTACCTTCGTTCGCATAAGCTCACGGATTGACACGGTCGATATGGTTTCCACAGTGCAGCCGACAAAGTGTCGAAGCGCCTGGACTTCCAGGGGCCGATCAGAACCTGACATGCCGGGCATACGGATGCCCGAGCCCAGGTACACGCTCAATGTCTCGCCGATCTTGGTGGTCAAATTGTCAAGAGACATGGAGAACATGACCATGCTAGGGTCACCCAGGGGACCAATGGTTCTCGTACGATTGCCAGCATCGAGATTTACCGGGTAGCTGCATGCAACACCGTAGTTGGAGCAATTCCGGCAACCAGGCCTTGCCTCATCACACTGTAAGTAATAGATGTGTTAGTTTGTCTGATATGTACGAAGTAGTTCACTCGGTAGCCATATCCGCTGGCGGGTAGATACCTTGACCTTGCGTCTCTTGCATACAAGACAGCCGGCCCTCGACTTGCGATGGGATCGACGAGGGTGAAACCCAGAGGCTCTCCTCTTCTCTACCACCAGCTGGCGAGCCTGGCTGTGAGCTGGCTGCGGGTTCAGTCTGACCCTGAAGACCGTCTGCCACTGGCGGGCGTCGTTTGGCGGCGTCGAGGACGTACTGGACGAGCTATCCGAAGTCATGGTGGCACACTCTAATTCTCCGTGCGTCTCTATCGCTCCATAGCTGGCCTTCCGTGCATCATCCTCATGCCATGGTATCTTGAGCAGGGAGCTTGGTATGAATAAATAGCTGGTCTAGCGGAAGATGGAAGGTTGCTCGTATTCCTCCAGCCTGCGAGTCGCAGCAAATCAGCGCGGCGTTGGCTCACTAAGTTAACTAAAATATTCTTGATGAGACGACTCAGCCTCAACACCACCATTTTGATCGACAGCTCGCCCCGTTAACTCAATATCCTTATTATTTAACTAACTGCGTCTTCAGCCCCTATAACGGGACCGTATTTATTGGTAACTATAGGCATGGTAGCGGACTTTTAATCTTCAGCTCCGCCGGGAACACGAGGAGGGCGCAAGAAGGACGGATCTCCGGACCATTTCTGTGCCCCAGATGAAGGTGGACAAGCAACGGCCCCTAGAGCTCCAGCTTAAGCTTGTCTAGAAGAGACAACTTTGCCAAGGCATTCGTATTGCTTGATGATGGCGAAGCAAGCTGAGATGCCCTGGCCGGGTTGGACCCAGGCCAGATGCAGCCAGCCAGAGAGAGCACTACCGTCTATTGGGCATGGCAACACGCTGCGAATTCCAAGTATGTCTGGAATCAATATACCACAACGGGGCAGAAGGGAGGAAAAGGCGGACACCGGTACAGACGGGAGAGACTGACGAATTCAAATTTTGAGCTTAACCGTGGCCGTCGGCTTCGAGCTCGTGGGATATAAAGAGGTCTCAACGTCCCTGATATCCAGGTCTTCACACACAAACATCATCATCATCATCATCATCATCATCATCATCATCATCATAACTATTATTGCAACTTCGCTTGGTTAAACATGTTTGTCCAGCTGTTGACGTACGGCTTGGTGGCTGCATCTACTCTCCAGGGAGTCTTTGCTTCCACAAAACTTCCGATTCTCGATTTGCCTTATGGAAGGTGGCGAGCAGCTAAATACGACGAAGCTGCAGATGTAAGATGAACGACCCTCATCGCCAGAGAGACACACTATGTTTACACTATATCTTAGATCTACACATTCCGCAACGTTCGCTATGCGGTTCCGCCTACTGGTCCGTTGCGTTGGGCCAAACCAGTAAGACCAACATCTCGAGAGCCCTATATCCAGGACGGTTCTTACGGCCCACCCTGCATTCCTGGCCCAGACGCTCCTGGATTCGAGGACCCATCATACAAAAGGCAACAGAAGGCTGCTCGTGAAGGTTCGTCTTACATATCTTGAAGTTTTCTACACCGATTGAGCAGTTTCTAATTGAAGTAGACTGTCTATTCCTTGACGCCTACGTCCCTGGGAATGCATTGAGAAACCGTGGACATCGCAAGCTACCTGTGATTGTTTGGGTTTATGGCGGAGGGTACGTTGCTATCTTTCTTGGGACCTAAATTGATTATACTAACGACTGTAAAGGTATTCGCTTGGATCTAAAGATCTAGCAATTGAAGAAGGAATCTACGACGGCAATAGCCTTGTGCAGCGTGCTGCTGGAAATGCCATTGTCATCACTTTCAATTATCGAGTAAGGTCGTCTTGTTCATCCTAGATCATAGAATCTAAACGGCTAATTTTCGGGAAAGCTGAGTGCACTCGGCTGGCTGGCCGGGACCACAATGGAAAACGAAGGGTTACCAAATGCTGGTTTGCATGACCAACGTGCTGTTTTTGAATGGGTAAGAGACTATGTCCACCTACTAGGCGGAGATAGGGATAATGTTAGCGCCTGGGGAGAGTCTGCAGGCGGAGGCTCCATTCTCAGCCACATTACCGCTAACCAGGGAATCGTTGACCCTCTCTTTAAACGTGCTGTTGTTATGAGTCCTGGCCTTGGCTTCCCCGTTGACCGCAAAGGATCAGTCGAGAATCAGTTCAAAGCCTTCGCATCACGAGCGGGCTGTGCTGGACAAGGGCTAGCATGTCTGAGAGCAGCCAATATTTCGCAATTGATTGAGGCGAGCTACAAGGATCTGGGCCAGATTGGACCAACGCCGGATGGGCGTGTGCTTAAGCATGTATTCTCTGTGGATATTGCTCAAGGTAAGATATCCAGATCTGGTTATTCAAGAATGTCTGCTGACAATCTTTCATTCCAGGAAATTACTGGAGACATCTCGACTCTCTCATTATCTCCCATGTTTATGATGAGGGTGGCCCCTTTGCTGGCAATGACAGCACTCTAGAATCTCTCTCCGGCTTTCTCAAGTCGAATTTTCCGACATATGCCACCGAAGCTGTTTCCACACTTGAGGACTACTATCACCTGAAGGCGCCGTCCAACGAATCTGTGAGAGCTATTGGCTCAAGACTCATCCGTGATGCAATTTTCACTTGCAATATACGCGATATACTCCGGAAATACTCAAAGAAGTCTTATCTCATGCAGTACTCTCCCAAAGCAGCGACCCATGGCCAAGACGTGTTCGCCCTTTGGTACTCACCCAAGTTGTGGAATGTTTCTATCCCTCTTTTCAGCGGATACCAGTCCTACTTTCTCAGCCATGCTATCACAGGTGATCCAAACACTCTACGGGATCGTGATATTAGCCCACCAACCATTGCCTGGCCGAAAGTTGGGGACATCAATGCTGAGAAGATTGAGAATACCTTAGACGTGGTGGACACAGGATATAATCTCATAACCGATAATCAAGTCTTGAAGAGCACCTGTGATCTCTGGCAAAAGCTCCTCCTAGACGTTACCAAGCAAGGGGGATATCTGGACATTTGATGCTGACCAGGTAATTATGTTACTCGCATCGTCTGAACATACTTTCTCTAACTAGTTAGTCGGTTTTCTCGTTGGTCTCTTATGTGCTCACTGTTGAATTGAATACAATATCTATTCTAGACAATCTACTACAATACTATAAAGCACGAGCCAAGGATATCATATTGCTTACCTCATAATTGTGGGTTGGGAGTTCATAATAAAACTTGTTCTGTACTGTGGCGAGCCTGTGTGTATTTAGAACGAAACCGCAGCTTGATGATTTGCATCTCAATACAAGAGCATTTCTGTTCAGTGGATGACTGGGCCGTAACGGATTACTTCTTATACTTCCAGTATCGATGTGCCTAAGCTTTGTATCTCAATTTTCGACATAGAAGTCGCCGACTCTAAAGCCTCTGACAAACCTTGTACATTACGAAACCCCCCTTCTGTCCAACATCTCGCAATAATCGGGCCCAGCCAAACATTCTGCGTATTAGGAAGGGTTTCTCTCCGTGGCCATGCAGCCCTACCATTCGAGACCTCAGTCCCGAAGAGATTGAACTCACACCGTTCTCCAGTTATAACTTCATACATCACAGCTCCGAGTTGACCAATGTCTGTCTGAATTGAATACCCATTGTCGTTGGCAGCCTCTATATTTGCTATTAATGGGAGTATAGATGACTCGGTAAAGTCACAGAATTTAATAGAAAGGTCGGCATCGAGAAGGAGGTTTCGACTTGAGACATCGGCGACGATCACGCGACGATCATGTATGCGAGAAAGAGTGTAAGCAATTTCACGGAACCAGAAGAGCTGAAGCAACCTCGACGGCCGAATTTTGGTGATATAGGAGCGGAGATCACCATTTTCCATTAGAGCAAGCCGGGTAGATTTCTCTGACATTTCGAGGCAGGCCACAACGCCTTCACATTGTCCTAAGCGTCGATAGGCCTCCTGCTCCCGTTGTATAACTTCAGTGTTTATCTCAACCTCGTCATCGCTGCTCCTAATGTAGCGTAAAGGTATTTTGAGCGCGGTGTTCTCGACACGAATTACCAACCCCGACCTGCCATAACCAAGGATTTGCTCTTCAGGAACGGCAGCACCGTCAAGATCAGGGACTGGTGATGACATTACATTTCATCTATAGAAAAAGGCTACTTGAGACATAAAATTGTCTGCAAGGAATTTAGATTCGAGATTCCAGAAATACGGCCCAGACTTGAGGAAGAAATATAGTACTGGCCCGGGGGATGCGGGTAGCTAGGCACGTGACATCTGATGAACTCTAACTAGTTACCCCTGTCACTCGTTTACTAAGCGCCAACTCTCACCCCTGATCCAGACGACAAACCCGCCGCTGCCTCCATCGTCTTTCTGCGCTCAAGTGCGGCGGTAGTTATGCTTGAACCTCAATAACTATACGAATGTTGAACCATGGGTAAAGCCACAAACATCACACGAACAAGCAAACAACGAAGAAAGTGGAATTTGCCAGTCATAAATCAATAACTAAGGAGTTAGATCTTTAAGTTATTGTTTCTTGGAGGGAAGGCAGTAGGCTCTGCCATCTGGATAATACCACCCAATGTGCTCGAAATATACCCCCAGTTTCATTATAACTTGATACCAAATAGGGGATTCAATCCTGGATTGAATATTCTACCGCTGAGTTCGACGATTCTTATGTTTGAGGAGTTTTAAAAAACTAATCTTGTGTTCTCATTTATCTCCTTGGTCATCCCTTGGGCAGGCCTTATATCTCGGGGCTGTGCCTTGTTTTCTTCGCCTTTTGACGCCAGATAAAGGACATAGTTCTTCTTCAGGCTGGCATAAAAGCGGCTTCAGCTCTGTGTGGCTTAGCACTGAAGAGTAATAGACCAATCTGGGTGGCTGTTCCTCCCTTTAATCCCGAGTTGCCGCCAGTTTGCCCATTTGTCGACTCATTGGATTCTTGTTGTTAGCTCATTGTTGAACTCCACTCAACAATGACTATGTTCTTGATACTGTTAGAAGCTGAAGGGATCCGCCTTCGATACATGCCTTCCCTGTCTTATATTTTTTTCTATATATATTATCCTAATCTTCGCTGCTCATGAAGCCCTCGATTCTATGCAAAACCATCGTTGCGACATAGGTGATATTCGCCTCTAGCGTACGTTCGATCTTCAGTATTTTTTACTAAATATCTGACGTTATGGCTAGGCCAGTTTCTCCTAATGCTGATTATCCGGAAGTAAACGAACACTTCCCTGATTATGATTTTGAACGACTTGCTGTTCCACCCCCAGGCTATGAACTATACCGCTTCCCCGATACCACGCATTTACGTAACCGGGCTCTCGATATCGATACACTCAAGAAGCTAGTAAACCATCATACATGGGGATTCTCCCTTACCAAATGGATAGAAAACAAAGAGAAAGAGGACGGAAAAGACAAGAAAACGAAGCCTGGGAAGCCTGGAAAGCCGCATATACCACGGAGAACCAAGGAAGATCTTCTCCAGATACTAAAACGGATTTCTTACAACCAGGACCCCAGGCATCGCGCTGATTGGCATCATTTTATTAGCCGAGACTGTGATGCAGGCCCCAGACTGTTACGGCCATCATACAACCCGCCATTGTTTAGTAGAAGGATGCCTAGGGGAGATCCGAACTGGGAATTTGCACTTCTACCCGTAACGCCCCAATTGCCCAATCCTCAATGGCCCGCTCCCGCTCGAGATGGTTCCTTTCCCCGTGGACATCAAGGCGTAACAAGCTTCCAATCTCAACCGAGCTATATGACAGCTCCACACCATATGATGCCCCAAGTTCCAACCAGATTAGGACTGAGCTCAGAGCATGGTTTCCCAACCGGTTTTCCTCATTCTGCACAAACAGGAAATCAATGGGATGAAGCCTATCGCCAAAGATATCTACTGTCCAATCCTGGCCGTGCGGATAACGTGAAACCTCGTACTACAACTCAAGCAAACAGCCCACCCCGACAGGGCACTTCGCAAAGCGCCTACGGTCTTTTGGACAGCCATTGCCCTAGGCAAGCTCCGCTGGCACAGCTTCACTACAGCAGGCCTTCCGTAACCGGCCCAATCATAGGCGCAACAACCCTATCATACCTGAGACTAAGGATATCTGAGGACCAAACCCAGCTCTCCTTTGATTCGGATGGAGAGCTTTACCCCTTTAGGTGCCGTGGCCCTTTGTCTTATGATGGGAGTTCGGATATATTCGACTGCGTTATTGTTGCAGGGCTGTTGACCAACGCCGGATCCACCACAATCGATAAGAGAGCCCGCCGTGAACGACTGATAGTCCTAAGTCCACCCGAAAAGGCATTTATAAGTGCCATGAGCGACTGCTTAAACAGCCAGTTATCAGATGAGGCCGTCTCAACGGTGAAAGAGAGGCTGTGGCATGTCTACACCCAGCATTTCCAACTAAATCCTCACTCGGTAGATAGATCGGTGATGGACGCAGCCAATGTCTGGACAGCTCTCACCAAGTCTTTCTCCCAGTTTCAGCTCCGTTATACTAACCATTATCAGCCCTGCCGTCACCATGGTGGACCGGTAAACAGTGTTCCATATCAGGAAAGTGTTGCCAATATAGCTTATCAAACGAATGACGATAACGGTGTGGACATATCCGTTCTTCTGCAGCGGGTCTTCCAGGACAGTACGAGTGTTAGTTGCACACAATGTGGTGGGTCATGTTCAATAAGATGCTCCCGGACATTTGAATCCAGCCCTCTTCGCATTGTTATGCAGACTCATGAGCAAATAAGAATCCTCAACTTTTGTGCTCCTGCAATAACAGTACGGCTGGCCAAGACCGATGGTGAGGTGGTAAACGAGCAATACACACTCATTGGAGCCATATTCAGGACTCACAACCGTGGCATGATACACTATAGAGTGCGATGGATTGACAAAAACCGAGGATCTAATGGTAGTCCGTTAACGCAGATTTACGATGCAAGCCAAATATCGGGAATGGTTCCAGGGGGTATCAAGCCGCAAGAACAGTATGAGATTGCGCCGAATTCATGGTGGATTAATGGCTATCCGGTACTTCTCTTCTTCGAGAGGATCATACACCCACCAAGTGAACAATCATCTCCTCAATCGATGGTAGTACGGTCATCTCAGGCCCCTAATCCTCGTCTGGGATGTCCTAGTAACGGAACTACAAGTTCTATTCATCAACAAAAGAGCAACGGCGACTCCCCCGGTAGTAGGACGTCTTCCCGTTTGAAGGAGAAGCGGATTGCAACACAAGCACATGCAATGGGAACAGAAAAATCGGAGGGGAAGAAGATTCTCGTCTCTACGGCCCGAAGATTAGCCAAAGCTTCCAGCCAGCCAAAGACAAGAGGTCAAATTGAAGCCAATCCAGTCGGATATACCTATGCTAGCTCCTTCAACGCTAACAGCGAAGGTCCACTTCAGGCAACACAGTATCAACTCCCCACTTCTGGCCCTACAGCTAGGGCATCTATCAACCTCCATACCCCGGGCTGTCCAAACGGTACTCCATCGCCCGTATTAGCTGGTAGCCTGCCAACCAATGATTTTATAAGATCAGCTGTTATACCAATCCCTGGCCCATCTACAATGCCATCTTCAAATCCACACTATAGGAATAGTGCTGCTCTAACTGGGAATAACCAGGCTAACGGGCACCGATCGATACCCGATATTCATAATGCAATGATACCCGCATTTAATGCTTCTGTTGCCCAGGATATTCCAAATGGACATGGATCAAGTTCAGGGGCAGCTGGACGCTACGAAGCTAGTATACATGAAACCGCTCGTGATCCATACCCAGTGGTCAATAGGCTTGGTACTGTAGCCAACACTAGGCATCCGACGAACAATGCACCTAGTCCAGCACCAGAAAGCAACGATCGAACAAGTGTCAAACAGGAAATCCCCAGCCCGATTGTCATTCTTGACACTCCCCCTCCAGAGGATCCAGCAGTGTCTGGAAACCTCGCGGCTGCTTCTAGCCCACAAGAATCACTTCATTTGCTCACAGTAGACCCCCAGCAGTTACTGCTCAACCGGACAAATCCAGTTGATGAGGCCGGCCTGCAGCCAGCGGTACCTGCGGAAGTACAGGTGATAGAAGGGGGGAACGGGGGCACTGTACCGGCCTCTTTAGAAGGGCTCACTCAGGAAGATCTCGAGACAGCTAACCAATCGTTTACCGATTTCATGGAGAACAACGATAACCTGTATTCTTCTAACCTAGAGCTTGGGTTTGCAGATTCAGCTATGCCACCACTGCCGCCTCCTGACAACTTCTTTGACCTCCTTGGGCAGGTCGACGGTATCGAACTAGAGCAACGAACAGCATCAAACCTGGATACTACCTTAGCAGATGACGAATGGATGGCCCAGTGGGGTATCAACGGCGCGAGTACGAGTGCGGGTGAGCCGTCTGCAGCGGAAGATACTTCGACACCCTCGACAGGGGCTGGTGTGGCCAGAAGCAACAGTCTGAAGAGGAAGAGAGACGAGTCCGAACAAGAACGGTAACTGAGTAGATAGTGTCACGTCACAGCCTAGAGCAATAGCTGGAGAGTAGCTGAAGCATAAGTTATCGGCCACTAGGGAGCAGATGGTATTACTTTTTAGATAGTCATTGAGCATGCAACTACATAACTATAGTACGAAGTAGATAGATCTCAAACGTTACCGATTCACATGCATCTGGTCGTGATACGAACTTGGCGGCCAACTTTGCATCCCGTGTCCAAGTATTCTTCTTCTTCTTCTTCTTCTTCTTCTTCTTCTTTATATTCTGGAATCACATATATAGGTTGTATAAGACTGGCTGGGAGGTTGCAGGGGCTTTTCCATTACTAGTTGCTCTATATACATGTTGACCAAGTCCAACTTCTACCGCTCTAGCTGTCGAATTTTCTCTACTCAACCTTCCTCTAAATGAACAAAACATGAACTCCGGGAAACCAACAGCGAAGACTATGAAAGAGACTAAGAGAAGAAAGGACCCCTACAGATGAGCCCTGGGAGCCTGGTCTGGCGCGGTTGGCCGGTCGCTCTTCTTGGGCGCAGAGATGTATCCGCCGCGGACGTTGTCGGTGTTGATGACCTCGCCCTGCGCGTTGCGCTTGATGCCCAGCTCCATCAGCTTGTGGAAGGCCTTGGAGAAGTGGTCGAAGAAGAGCTCCTTGTCCTCGGCGTACTTGTCCACCCACATCGCGAACTCGGGGTCCGAGAGCAGGGCCATGTCCGTCGGCAGCATCATGAGCGGCTCCTCGCGCTCCTCCTCAGGCACGTCCTCGTCGACGTAGTTGAACTGCTTCGTCCCGTTCGAGAGCGTGCGAGGCTTCCACTCGAGCTTCTTGAGCAGCCGGAAGTACTGGTTTGAGAACCGGGTTGGGTTGTTGACCCAGGGCCCCTCGAAGCCGCTGCGGTCCATGTGCGTGCGACCCAGGTTGTGGGCGCCGGAGAGAGCCACGATCTCCTGGTCGTTGAAGCCCATGCGGTAGAAGATGTGTCGGATATGGTCGCTGCCCTTGGTGGCATCGGGAAGACGGCCGCGAGGAGGCACCTTGGAGTCGTCCACGAAGTCTGTCCGGCCGGGCAGCCAGCTTATCTCGGGGCCGCCCATCTCCTTGATGGCAACGACGCCGGCGAGCGTCCAGAGGTCGGAGTATGTGATCCAGGGGTGTTTGGCCTTGATGGGCTCGAGAAATGCGCGGCCATGCTGCAGTCCGGCGTTGGCTGGGTCTCCTCCCTCTGCCTCGTAGCGCATGCCAGCGCCGTTCGAGCCTCCCGTGTCGCTCTCAATGTCATATGTACCTGCAGAATGCCTGGGAAGATGTCAGTCTGCAGTCGATTCAGGACTGGAGCGATCCAAAAAAGGAGATACAACGGACTTACCATGCGAGCCGGACGAAGACAGGGCCTGCGCTTCCATCATCGTACCCAGGCTGCTTCATCTGGGCAGCGATATCACGCCTGACGGCGGCGAAGTCTCCCTTACTGCTCATACTGTCGGCCGTATGGAATATCGAGGCACAAGAGCGCTGGATGAATGATGAATGCTGGTCAGAAACAGACACAGCAGAAACAGAGGAAAGATATCTGGTTATCACAGGTGGAAAAAGGCCCTTCCGATTATTATTTATACGCCCCGGACAGACAAGATTCACATGGCATGGGCTCTACGGGTAAACCTATGGCTTCTACGGGGTTGACTGGAATAATATTATTTCGACCTGGTTCCACCGTCTCTGCCTCTGCCTCCCTCTGCTGCGTTTTTCCTTCTGGGGCCGCCGGCCGCTCGAGATGCCGAGGTAAAACTCTTCGCCCCGTCCTCGCCGCGCCAACCAGCGTCTTGCAATTCCCAGCTGTCGACGAACTTCCTGCGCGCCGCCCAGCAGCGTTTCCTTGTCGCCGACGAGTTCTTCCTCTTCCTTCTGCTTCCATCTCTTCTACTACTATTGACTTTCATCCCTCTGCCCTTTTTTTTTTCTGTCGCGGGAGGCAAAAGCTCAACTGCTTCACGCCCACCTATTCTCGGTGTCATGTGACACGCCTTCAGTCCACCCATCCAGCCCTTGAAGCGCAAACAGAACAGAGCCGTCGACCAGCTAACATAGCTGACCAGTTTATACGGTGCTGTTCTTCTCTAGCTGCGCGATCCTCACCTTCATCTGCGTGATTGTCTCCATTGCGCACTTGGTCAGCTCCTCGATGTCCCTGCTGTGTTGTTTCTCCATCAACGCGATTCGCGACCCTTGCTTATCCAGCTCCCTCATCAGGCTCTTCGTCTGGCTGCGCTCGAGGCCCAGGATGCTGTCGATGAAGTTATAGATCGGGATGATCTGGCGGTTGGTTAGGTTGCCGGCTTCGGCTTGTTTGGCGATATATATTATCGACGCTGCCATGTCGTTCGCCACAGCCATGATACGCGCTGTCTTTTCGGCCGCGGACATGCTCTCCAGCCCGGTGAGGCTCAGGGCACCGCCGCTGCTGCCGTAGCTGCGAGGAGGCTGGTATTTCTCAAACATCGTGGCTAATGTCAGGTAAAGACGGTAAGTCGACTACTTGATTAACTTATTCAGTAGACAGACACGCGGCATGGGAGGTGGATTATTCCTGTGATCTAGGAGAAGCCATGGGCTGTTTATATCTTGCGCAGCCAAGCCATCAACCCTTTGTCTAGTTTCACTTGCAACAAGCCAGCGCCTATCTCCCAGCCGGGCAGCCCCCTTGTTTCCAAATAGACAATCCCGTCTTTATGCCTTTTTACTTCCCTCCTCCAACAAAAACAACATGATTACATAATATAAGTATTTATTATGTAATGATTTAAACTTCGTCGTATCAGATCAAATGATAACGTAATCCATCTGATAAGAAGTGTTTGTCTTGTTTGCTTTTGCGGCTCAAAGAAGAAGAAGAAAAAAAAAAAAGACAAGCAAAAAAAAGAAGGCAAAAAAAGGCGACAGTAAATTCATCCCATCATCAAAGACGCCAACTTCAACAGCGCAGTCGTTTGATAAGGCGCGGCTGTCAGGGGAGGTATAACAAAGAGTTATATAGGGCAGACAAGAAGACAAACAACGATGGGCCGCATAGAAGAGCTTCCGGACGATTTTGATGAGTCCCTAGATCTCAACAAGGCGCCTCTCTTCACCCCGCCGCCCGCCGCGAAAGAGCCATCCTTCCTCCCATCAGGCGAAACTCCCTTTGGGATTAAGAAAGATGCTTTGCCCAAGGGGAGCGAGACCCTTCCGGCCATGCCACCGGCGATGGAGTCTGTCAAGTCGCATACTGCAGACGAGATAATAGAGCTCATGAACCAGACCCCGCTGTTCATGACAGACGTTGACAAGGCACTGCAGGCTGGTCAGTAACTCATCAAAAGCAGGAAAACATGTCGAGCCAAGCAGTATTCAAGTTCTGACTGACCCGGGTTGATTAACAGAAGGCGAAAACCCACAGCTAGATGCCATCCGAGCACTTCAGAACGAAGGCACACGAGCAGATAACGCGCAACGATTCCGCGAAAATGGAAATGATTTTGCGAAGGTGAAGCGGTGGAAAGATGCAAAGGAGTGCTATACCAAGGGGATATCCATCTTGACCATAAAAGACAATAGTTGGGAGGAGCCTGAGGACCCCAAAGAAGAAGCACGACGGCTGCGAGAAATCGAGGAGGCCTGCTTCATCAATAGAGCATTATGCAACTTGGAGCTAAGTACGGCTGCACGAGTCGATTCCCGATAACTAGTTAACAAGATGGCTCGCGACTGACGATAAGAAACAGAAAACTATAGATCTACCACGTTAGACTGTGCGTCTACCTTGAAGCTCAACCCGAAGAATATCAAAGCATTCTACCGTTCCGCTGCTGCCCTCCTTGCCCTTGACAAGGTTTTGGAAGCGGAAGATGCGTGTGTAAGAGGCCTCCACCATGATAAGACGAACCAGCCCCTCCAAGCTCTTTCGAAGAGGATAGCAGCGAGAAAGGCGGAATTAGATAAGATCGCGGCGCGGAAAAGGGAGGAACAACAGCGAGCAGAGAAGAGCCGAATCACGCTCCGCACGGCGCTGGCAGCACGCGAGATTTCCGTCCGAGAAACCGCGCAGCCGCCAGACATGGAAGACGCAATCATGAAACTCTCCCCTGACCCCTTATCCCCAGAGAGCACTCTAGTGTTCCCCTGCGTTTTACTCTACCCCATGCATGCACAGTCGGACTTCATCAAGGAATTTGCCGAAACAGACACCATCGCACAGCACCTCGAGTACATCTTCCCTCTACCCTGGGATAAAAACAGCGAATATACTATCGGCTCCGTGGACTGTTACATGGAGACTGCCGCCGGCGGAATGATCAAACCTGGAAAGAAAGTTTCGCTACTAGCGATCTTAGGCGGCGGGAAGGTAGAGGTCGTTGATGGTCTGGTGCGGATTAATGTTGTACCTACCAAAATGGCAGGGAAATGGATCGCGGAAATGAAAGCGCGGAAGAATGCCTCGAAGTAGACCGATAGACATTGAGCGGAAAAAAAGATCCCTGTTACCTCCTTGGATATTCCGCACTGCTACAACCCTCCCGTCCGAAATCATATAAAGCCTGGAGTTGGGAATGGGGCAACCTCCAGATCATGCTTAACAAGCATATATTTAACCCGGATGAAAGAAGACACTGCGATATTACGACGGGATTGACTTTAAGCATGCTTTCCTCCGAGGCAGAAGATTGGATTTCTGGAGATATATCAAATATCCGGCCTCACATATCTACCTTGCCGGGCCCGTAAATGAATGCAAACAGGGGAAAAAGGAGAGAAGAAAGCAACCAAGCCTGGCTTCTGAACATTGGTCTTCATAACTGCCTGAAGGACCTCTCCCAACTCACACAGGCCAGAGTTTCATAAGGAAAACCCATCCAACCACTTTATATGTATGTTCATACAAAAAGAAACAACCAACCAAAGAAATAAAGACAGTTGACACCAAATATATATAACCATGTTCCAAAATTGAATGGAATGGAATAAGACAAAATATGCACACTCAAGCGCCTCCCATGATCCTAATCCTGGATACAAATGAAGGGGGGGAATATCAAGATATAAGGGGTATAGTAAAGCGAGCCGACGGCCAGATCAAGAAAATATAAACACCAAATTTTCAGGTTTGGTATGGTAAATCAGTGAGTAAGAAGTCCCAGGGCCCATCAAAGCTCATGTCGAGAGGGATTGGGTTGCTATAGAAGCAATTGAGTAGTTCCAGATCTCCGTTAGGGTTGATGCTGGTGGTCGGTAGAGCTTGGTTAATATCGGGGTTCGTGAGAGGCTGAGCAGTGTGGGTGCTTGCCAGGCTTAAATTGGTTGTCGTAGGATGTGGAATATAGGCTTTTGGTTGGACTCTTGAGGGATCAAAATCGGAGAACGATGGGTTGGGAGCTGCATAGTGAGGTGCCTGAGGGACATCACTTAATTCTGCTGTTGGTTGATTACCTTGGCTGGTTGGGTTATAGGTGTAGGATGTTGGAGTGTTGGTGCCGTATGTGTTCGCGCTGGGGGTAGTTACACTGGCCCTAGGATTAGCTGAGCTAGGGGTAGCGTGTCCATCTTCATTGAGAACGTAGCCGATTTCGCATCGTTTCAGGTATTTCCGTGTAGTTTGCTCGCCGCCAAACACTACCGATATTTCTGGTACCAGAGACTCTGGTTCAACAGGCTCCCTCTGCTGGCGACGGTCATACATATCCAACATCTTGATCAGGGTATTTCTTCCGTTTACAGCAATCGTAGCGTCGGCTGTGCATAGTTCTAAGTCCGATATCACCATTTCAATGAGAGGACGGATGTTATCTGCCGGAAAGGAACGTTCAACAAGCAAAAATCCCGCCAGTGCCACAGCAGCGGAAAATATTTGGTATGACTGCACGAATAGCTTATGCGATTTGCGAAACTCCTCCACATCTGGGTTACGCATGCTTTGGTAAACGGCCAGAACTTCATTAGCAGCTTTGGCACAGACGGCCCACGAGTCGCCTATGCGTGTGTGGATGAAGGGGCGGTTCATGCGTATGCGCTGCATGCAAATGCAACTATGGAGCAAGTGAAATTGCCACAGTATGTAGTCTTGGTGCTCAGGGAGGTTTGCACATTCTCCATTCTCGTCGAGCTGGAAGTACCACGGGAAGTTGCGGGTGAGATTCGCTAATTCTGTATCAACTGATCGCACGTACTCGTAGGAAGAAAGGTATTCAAAACCACTATCGAAGAGTTTGCGCATGATCAAGAATACTTCCGCTCGGAGAATGCTAGCGCTGGTTTCTGTGGGCTCGTCAATCGGTCGGCCCTCGGTAAAGGAGTCGGTGATGTCTTCATCATTGCAGTTTGCGGGTAATGGGATTTTGGGGGCGGGACAATGAATTAGCGGTGTTCGGCTCATGCATATTGATTGGAAACTGTTACTGTTAGTTCTCATTCAGGCATCAGATAATATGTAGGAATTCACATACGTATCGCAGCAGAACAGCTCCCACCAGATACGCCGTCGCTTTTCTGTTTCTAGAGGGCTATACCCCGAAACATCCCTATCCAAGTTTAGCGCTTGTCCATTCCGGACTGCCTGGCCGAGTGCTCTATAATAGTAATATGGTATTAGTGAATGGAACGTGGGGTCGGTGGTGTTGTTGACAACGTACGAATTCATAGCCTCGATGTTCTTGGTAGAAAGCCAGTATAACTGTGTCACAAGGAATGTTTCTAGTTGTGTTAAACAAGGCCGTGATTCATAGTGGCCGGCACTTAGTGCCTGTCTAGAGGCCCAATGCCACAGGTGAGCCTTTTTGCGTATTGTATCGGGGTCCAGCCCGACAGCTTTGACATCAGGGAACGGGATAAACACGGCACTAGCGGAAAGGATAGCGTATAGGAAAGATAGCCAGATTATATCGACGTCTTTGACGTCCTTATTCCAAAATGCAGCGTAGTCTTCCCGAAATGATGGAGCGTGTACAGAGTGATAAACATAGTTTAACTCGTGGATATAGTAATTGACCATCAGGTCGCATTGGTGCCGCAATGGAAGCATAGAGACCAGCTGTGCGCGCCAAAAGGTGGTGACTTCATTTTCATCCACAGGCCGTTGAGATTGTTCGGCCAGCAGGAGTGGTATAAAGGGAGGGAGCGTTGAGACTCCAAGTATATTTTGCGGCAGGCTGGCTAAGCTCTGAGCCAGCGGAGTCTCCAATAAAGCATTCCGGGCGCTTCTCGATAAGATGGTTTCTGTGCGGTCTGTTTCGCGGGAGTTGAGCATGTACGGTGGTTGTGGTTTGCTTTGCAAGGGTGCGGCGGCTGTTACTTGGGGAGGGAGCGGTTGGAAAGGGAGGGATGCAGGTACAGGCGCGGGCGCGGGCGCATGCGCGGTTACGGGTGTATGGTCTGGCGGAATATGGCTTTGTGAATGTAGAGGGACACCACCTCTCATGACAGAGGATGGCGGCGGATTGAGACGACATTGCTCTTCTCTCCGGTAGCGGATACACGAGTGGCACGGGACATGGCGGTTGCACTTCAGCTTGTGCCTACGACATGGCAAGCAGCTGAGCGCTCGACGCTTTGCCGGCGTCTTCTTCAGCTTCTTAACACCACCAGCATTAACGCCGTCGAGAGCGTCGTCTGAAGGCTCAGCGTCGGTTGCAGGAAACGCTGGAAGCAAGCTGCATTGCATATCACTCGATGTGTCAGTTTGATAAAAAAAAACGAGAGGTGCAGCGAAACAGGCAAGGCAAGGCTTCGTTCACGGGCGGACTCACTGCTGCGATGGCTTCCCCATCATCTACGGCGTGGTTCCATGCGCGAAATCGTATGATCAGTGCTGTCCATGACCAACAAACAGCTTCGAGTTGACTTTGCGCCTCTTCTTTGAGAGCAAGAGACCGATGGGACGCTGGAAGGGTTGGACTGGCCCTGCTGACTGAGCGAGACCGAGAGAGATGGACCCTAGGCGGTCTCGTATTCGTCTCTGTTTGGGGATGCACCACCAAAGGTCATGGCCGCTAGTGTCGCTATCTTCCGTCGTCCCCTTTTATGCTTTTCCTTCTTTTTTTTTGACCTCGAACTCCCAAGGCTTCTCCCTCGATCGGCTCGGGACGATTATTCGCTTCTGCGCTTCCGGTCTCGCCACCAACCTCGCTGGCGAACTGGAGAAAAGATATGTCACGTGAGATGTACTTCCAGCCAGCCTTGCGCGAGGGCGTCGGTATGCCCGCCTCTGCCAGCCTAACTACTTACTCGCTTGTGCGCTCTCGGGGGGGGGGGGGGGGGGAACCTCGTCTGCGCTGTCTCTCTCGCGTGCTGCGCTGCAGATGAAATTGAAGTTGAAGTTGAAGTTGTCGTCGTCGTCGTTTGCTCGACGCGCGAAGTTGAAGTAAAGAACTTCCTCTTTGGGGTGCTTAGTCATGTTGCTTAGTCATGTTTCGTATTCGGTCGCGGGTGGTTGAAGAGAAGGGCGGCTGGCGAGTTTGGCGAGTTTGATATTCATGAATGTTGGTCACGGCAGGCTCCATCATGGGCTGCGTCTGCCTCGTGGCCGTGGTCGTGGTCGCTGTCGCTGTCGCCGGTCGGTGTCTCTGCTGCGTGGGGGAGCGTGAGGGCGAGGGCGGCAGCAGGGCTACAGACCCTGCTCGACTCCTGTTACAGCCCCTGTCCAGGGATGCAATGTAAACGGTGCGTATCCGCTGGCGTGCCGCCTATCGAACAGCCTTTATTTTAGCCCTTGCTTGCCGGCTGAGATCTTCCAGGGACAGCTGGTGACAAACGCCATTGGTATGATAGGCAGAAAAACGACGATTAATGGTCTCGATACTCCGTATGCATGTACCCGTTTTCGCCACTGTTCGCCAGCCTTTTCCTCCTTCAAATTTCCTTGCAGACCGCAAGAGTCTCAAGCGTGAACAGACCAAATACCGCTCTTCCTATCGCGAATTTTAGTCGTCTCGGTTTCTGCAAATCGTCTCTCTGGTGGTGCATATCCTCAACTCGGTCTTCGTCCATAGCTACCCCGCGATCGCGTCATTCAGAGACGATAGAAGCTCCTGTTGGCCGATCAGATAAGATGGATGAACGGCGGGGCAAGGATACGGTGAATATTTTTTTTTTCATAGACCTTCGGGGGTTGGGAAGGAAATCCATGCATCAAACCAATAGTTAATCAAGATACTCTGTTTAGCTGTGTTGGCAACTGGGCTGGCCTGGCCTGGCTCGCCATCCGTGGCTTTCTTTTTCCTCCCTGTTACTTCTCTCATAGGCTAATGAACTCGTTAACAGTTTGCCTGCTCGGAGTGATGGGATCCACGCCCAGGCGCTTCCATTCTTCGATGCAGATCAGATAAGATCGCCAAGACCAGATAAGTTACTCCGTAGTTAAAGACAAGTTCTTCTTTTAAGCTTTAAAAGAAGGGCTTCTCGCCCTTTCAGCGAGGACTTCGGACTCGTCGGATGCATAACTAATAATGGATAAATACAGGCCCATAGTTATATCGCGGGGTCATAAGTGGGCTCAAGCCAAGATGGTTACTCCCTCTGCCCGGTGGCAGAGATTTGGTGCAGCTAGGTGTATGTTACGGTTTTATGGCCCCCAAGGTGCATGGTTAACCGTATTTTCCTACACTTTCAGCTATAATTAAGTCAAAGAAAATTTATCTTATATAACTAGTTAACGATACCAAAGATGTAGCTACGAGTAACCCCGCCTGCCTTTTCGCCAAGAGTACCCCAATTAGCTATGCTGATTTCGACCTTGATACAAATATAGCTAATACCTCAGTCTCTAATACGAGACAGCTCACCTTTGGCTGGATGGTAAATTTGATAGTAAATTTTTGAATTCAGTTTCACAATGGCACTAGAACATCACGAAAGCTTGAAATGATGGTATAATTTTCATTGCAGTGTTACTGGGTATTCATGACCCCGACACGACTGGTAACTAAAAGCAGAACACCAAAGGTAGACTGTTCACGCCCTTCTACCAGCTGGCATACCATGCTTGTATGTTTCATCGTTGAATACTTCAGACACCCCTAGGAATTAGTCTTCTTGCTCGCTCACCCAAGAGAGAATTCATATATGGACACTCAACCAGACTGCGCATCAATGAAACGAAACAAATTTCATAGTCGTATCTTGTTCAATGACATAGGTAGCAAAAACCTAAAATTCATGAATCGGTGAACTTTACCACCACTGTGGCGCGGTTTTCAACTTTGATGAAATTGTTTGAGGCAAGAGGACTAAGTTTTCCCAGTGCAACTTAATCAAGCATGCTCAAACCGGTCGACCTGCAGCAAACAATTTGGGCCTGCCAGTTGCTTCGAAGAGCGGGGGTATAGTGAAATGCAGTCGCTTATGGGCTGAGTTCGAAGCAAACAATAATAACGTTACTAAATAACTACAACTCACTTCAACATCTTCCCATCACCAATGTCATAGAGCGATTTCCTCTTTTCTTCGCCTGATCTCAATCTGTGTGCTGTTTGCCATATAGGCTCCACCGGGCATCATGTAAGGTGTGGTATTGCTCTTTTCAGTTAGCCTGAAGTCGTACTTGAGCAGAATGTGGCAGAGGAGAATCTTGATTTCGTCTGCGGCGAAGAATCGGCCGGGGCAAGCATGGACACCGTGTCCAAATCCAAGATGCTCAGGGCTGGTGGCAACTAGGTTGGCCATTCGATCTTTCTCGCGGTCTCCTTTCATCTTGAGGAAGCGATATCCATCAAACTTGTTGGGTTCCGGGTACACGGATTCATCCCAATGAACATGGCTGGATATAGATATGCTTGTTCCCTTGGGGACAACTAGGCCGTCTGAAAGAGTGATACTTTCCTTTACATATCGCTTCATTGAAACTGAGGGAGCTGCGTTAGGGATATGGGATATGTTAAGAAAAGCAAGCGCAGAAAGGGAGTTGACTTACGAAGACCGGCGGGCTTAATTCTTTGACTCTCCTTGATAACACTATCCAAAAGTTTCATCTGGTACAGGGCGGTAGTATCCAACTCACGACTTCCAAGAATGCTGGTTATCTCTTCCCTGAGAGGCTGAATGAGTTACGGGTTGGCACAGATATCGTAGAGTGCTTGAGTGCGTAGGTCGGTGGTCGTATGGATCGATACAAAGGACAGACTGAGCTGTGCGATCGCAGCATCGAATGACCGACCCCCAGATTTCTCATCAAGCCACGCAATGGCATCCTCATGCTGTTTGAGGGGCTTGCCTTGGCGTCGAAGCTCGTCGTTTTCCGCATGTCGTGCATCAATAACTGGTTGGATGAGTCGTCGGGCATCTGCAACCTGTTGGCGCAGGCGTTGACATGGCGGGAGGAACCACTGTACGATAGGACGGACGTATGTAGGCCAGGTCATAAGCTCGTTGACGGCAATGAACAAGTTGATCGTATACTCAGCCGTAATCCTCAGCCATTCTTCATTGCGGCAAAGTTCCTCGCCAAGGAAAACCCTGGACGACATACGGGCCACAATCTTCACAATGGTTTCTTTGATGGGAATTTCATGCCATTCTGACCACAACAATGTTAGCTTTCTGTCAAAGAAGTTTTTCCAGGAAAAGGGGTAATTCGCTTTTATTCGAGTACCTTCATTGTCAGTAAACTTATCACGAATAGTTTCTGTTGCCTCTCTGGACACAGCTTGCTTGAGATGTACTATATTATCTATGGTCAGTAAAGAGCAAAACATGATTCATCTGTAGGTTGGGTATCTTATATCCTTACCAGGCAGCCGTGAAAGTTTGCTTCGAATGGTCTCGGTCAAAACCTGGTTCTTACCAGCCTCTTCGATGTGGTGGAATGTTGAGAGATGGGTAAGGAGAGTCTCAACAATGAGTTAGCGGTAACCAATCAGAGACCACCAAGGAGAAGTTCAGGGGAGTAGGAGAGTGGCTAGCTACCGGAAGAATAGCTTTGGCAAAATCGAGATGAGGGTCGCTCTTTAGTTCGTTGGCATAGTCTGCTGAAAGGATGATATCCTTGCCAATGGCAGTGTTGATGTGGAATGCGTTTTTATACTTGGAGGTACATCAACCGTCAGCTCTAGTTAGACAAAGCTAGCTAACTAGCAAGGCACAATGAAGAAAACAACGAAAGCATCGAACAATATCAAGGAGAAAGTATAATTCTTGCCGCAACTCACCTTGGCAAAGCCAGACAATAGCATCTGCTTCGGGTTGGACTTGTCAATGTGCAAGGGGAACTTCGCATATCTTTGGCGATGGCTGACGAGTCGAGCAATGTACGAAGCGACGAGCAGGACGACGAAGGAGAGAGCCAGGTCGACCCGGTAGGCACTCCCGGACTGGATAAGCGCTTCCAACATGATGAACAATCAACTAGCTAGCCAGTTGGTTGGTTAACTGATGATTCCGTTGCGATAAGAAAGGGGAGGGGTTGCGTAGTCGTACGTACGGATGATCACTGCAAACTGATGAAAGTGGTCGGCCTCGGGGGAGAGGAGACATGCTTTTATATAATAATGTAATATATAGATGGACGGTCCTCCGGATAGCTACATCGTATAGCTAAACGGAGATGTGCCACTTAGACAAGTTGGGTTAACGCTGAACATGCACAGAGGTCAATAACTAATAACACCATAGTCCGAATTTAAAAGGGGATCGGATGGCGCATCCCCCGCGGTCATGTCGGTGAAACAACCTAAATCAAAGCGAATCCGCAAAGATCTGTGCCGTGCTTGTCCCCGAATCGTTGTAAGCACAAGCAGTTTGCTTTTCTCCTCGGTTTTCATTATTATTAGTAGCTAGTTATGGCCTCCAGTTTCCTTCTTGGAGATTGATGGAGTCATCGCATGTACCAGCTTGTATGCTTGTATAATGGCTGCCAGCTCATTCGCTCGTCCGTTTCGTCTGACACGAAAAACAAGAACTTGCACCATCTCGGAAAAGTGTTAGGGGGGATGCCTCGCGATATGAGAGGTCAGCTTTGGCTTGGGGTTGCTCGGATGGCGCTGGTTCCGGGAGCCAGCATCGAGGCTTTTGTCCTCCTCCACTCTGTATGCAACTCTGTTGCAAGCGAGCCCTGGAACCAAGTATAGTGAAGCCAAAAGGGCACTCTGGGGCGGAAAACGGAGACCAACGCCCTGGACTGGGTGCGATGACACCCTAGTCGATAGGTCGGCTACGGGTCTTTGGGCTCCCGTCAGGTCAGCGCTCACATGGGCTATGTGCCATCGCGACAGGGAGCTGAGAAAAAAACGCCACTTTGCTAAATAAGTGCATTGCAGAGATGAAGAGTATGGGTTGACAGTTAGAGCTTATCGAGTCATGATCGAAGCCATCGTCCCAATCAATAATAGTTAGTTAGTTAGTTAACTAGTTAAGCCGGCCAACCCAGAAGACAAAATAGGGCTTTGTCGTCAAGGAGAGCCGTTTGACAGCGATGAATGTATCCGTTTTTAGGCTTCTCCAGCCAGGAACCGTGGTTCGGGTTGTTGTTTGCGTCAGATCCTTAGTTCTCCTTCTCCACGGGAGTTACGGAGTACTTGATGCGCATCCTTCACGACAAGGATCTGAGCCAGGGGGGAAATCTTCACGGAGTTTTGTTTCCAGCATCCGGCAGCCATCAGGAAGAGGAAGATTTCGCGGTGTCGGTTGGCATAGACTAAAAAAAGAAAAAATTCGACGATCCATGGCCTTGTCCAAACGCTCGTATATGCTTGGTCCTCGCATCTTCGTCTTCGCATCTTCGTTCACATCTTCATGGTGCGAAGGATATGCGTTGGCTACCCGGTCTTCCCGCAGAGAATCTGCAAGGGAGACTACGGCGACTGAGGAACAGTCTTGGGCGAAATGCAATAATCAAGCCATTATGGCCATCTAGGGAGTTAGTTAGGTTACCTAGGTGGCAGTGACACCTGATCTCGAGCACTCCCTCGGCGCCAGTCCCTCCATAAGCATACTCCCTGTCCCTGTTAGGATTGGGTAAAGTACCCCGTAGAGCGAGCAAACCTCACCGTTACTCGGAATGCAAAGCGTCAAAGAATTGGTTCTCGTGATGTCTGCCTGCATGGCGACTGCAGGGGGAGTAGGCGTATGTGGACGTTGGATCATTGCTATCTCGTTCATAACGGGTATCAAGTTCCAACATACTCGGAAAGGTTAGGTAGCTGTGGTGTAACTCCCAGCTCAACTCCCGTCTGGCCAGTGCTCTGTGTTTCCGGTCCTCGGGAGTTGGATGTAGGTAGCTCTAATTATCTAGAGCAAGGTCCGCATAGCGATGTGCTCACGAAGACACGCAATGCAAAATAACTGAAGCGTCATTGCGTGCGTAGAAAGATTACAGATGCAACCAGCTGGTTTAGCTAGGAGCTGGGACTGACATATTTATATGGATAGCACAATATGTAATTCCAGCCGCATAACACAATACCCCTGGTCAGCTAGTTCAGCCTGATCCAACAGTTCCTAATAATGCAGACGTTGGAATTCCGCCCCCACGGGTTTAACTAGGGAATGGAACTAACTACACTCGCACTACGTGGAGTCCGCTAGATAACATGCGACGCCAACAAATGGATCCTTGACAGCTTTCATATCCAGTTCTATCGCTGCTTCAAGTCTGCCTGTCCTGGTGTCACTCGTTTCGCTTGCCGGAGCTATAAAATGCTGAAGAGAGGAAAGGGTTGGGCAGTGAGAGTGAGCTCTTATTGGCTGATCTTATTGTTATTTTGCTTAATCAGCCAATGGATGAAACAGACCGGACATAAAAAGTTTCTCTGCTTTTCATTGGGCAAATGACATGATTAATAATGAAATGAAAGGAAACTCAAATCTCGGCCGAGGTATGAACCTTCCAATAATACTAAATCACGTGATACTAACGTGACTTGGTCTGAGCGCTCCAACTTAAGGTCTTGGCTTTATTTCCACGACAGACGAAGAAACAGAAGAAGACAAACGACGACGACGACAAACAAATAATTATTAATTGATTAATTATTGATGGAATTAAGGCGAGCTGAAGTGGATATTCTATAGTGTGCATACTATATTATATCCACCCCCTTGTACACTGTATACTTGTTTGAATATCAACACTAGTTATCGATGTTTCACTGATACCCCGGGCGATGATGTTGTCGGCCCAAAAACTCGCTGGGAGGTCTCATTATTCAACGGCAAAAGGATAAGTTAACTACGTTTATAAGAAAAAGACAGAAGAAAACCCTGCAAGAGCAGATACACCTGAGGCAGTGCCATACTTACGGCTTACGCGCTCAAGAAACTGTATCAAGATTCTGGGCCTGGACGAGATCGTAATACATCTCCCTCCTTGCCATCAGCTGCTCATGGGTGCCCTTCTCGACTAGCTTACCCTGGTCCATGACGCAGATTAGGTCGGCTCGCTTGATAGTACTCAGCCTGTGGGCAACCGAGATGGTGGTACGACCCTTGGCTGCTCTATCTAGGGCCTCCTGCACTATCCGTTCTGACTGCGAATCCAGCGCTGACGTCGCCTCATCTAACAGCAGTATCTTAGGGTTGCGGAGGAGTGCTCGCGCAATAGCCACTCGCTGTTTTTGGCCTCCGCTTAACATACTGCCCTGGGCACCGACCACAGTTGCAAACCCATCCCTACATGTGTGAGACTAAAGTTAGACTGAACGGGTTCTGGGTATGTAGAACGGGAAAGAACGAGAAGTTCACTTACGGAAGCGATGAGATGAACTCGTAAATGTTTGCATCCCTACAAGCCTGGACGATAGCTTCGTCCGTCACTCCCTCCGCAGCTCCTAACACCAAGTTTTCGCGGATAGTGCCAGAGTATACAACTGGCTCTTGTCCAACCATCGCAATACAGCTTCTGTACTGAGAGATATTTAACCCCGTGACGCTAGATCCATCGACCTGGATCTGTCCAGTTTCAGGGTCGAAGAAGCGCTCCAGGAGGGACAGAACGGTTGATTTGCCGCATCCACTTGGACCCACTAGTGCAACGAATTGACCTGGTTTGATGGAGAGAGAGAAATTTTCCAGTACAACTCGCTCTGGACGCTGCGGGTAACGATAACTCACGTCCTGAATTTCGATGGCACCACGGCACGCTTCTGCTGGCAATAACCGGCCCTCGGTACTATAGCTGTCGATCGGGGGTACACGCTCAAACAAGTTACGAAGGTGTCGCCCTGCCTGCATAGCTTTGCTCATATCAGGGGCAAAGTTGAATACGGCACCAGCTGTCTGGGCTCCAGTAACGAGTGCAGAAAAGCAGATGAAGCACTGTGTTAACGTATACTCTCCGGTTGCCAGGAGTGTACTGCTATACCAGAAAACCAAAGCTCCCGTTGGCATAAGCAGAGACTGAGATAGGGCGAACAACACCGAAGCTTGCAAGATTGAGCGGAGCGATGCCGCCGCATCACGCTCCAGGATAGCACGGTAACGCTGCAGCACCTCATTCTCAAGTCCCAGACTTGCCACAGTACGAATTGCTCTCACAGCTTCATTGGCATAAGCTGCAGACTCGGCTTGAGTCTGTCGTACTTTACGGTCAAACAAACTAAGAATTATCAATCGGACATACCCACTTCCAACCGTAATGGGTATCAAGGCGGCACACACGAGACCCAGCTTCCAGCCAATTGCAACAGAGAGCGCAAGTCCACCGATGATGGTCACTGTGAAAGTTATCATGGAGCCTAGCACAGCTCCATCCAGCCCACCTAGATGAGTGGTGTCCTGCGACAGTATTGTTGTTAAGTCTCCTGTTGACCTCTCGTCAAAGAAGGAGACCTTTTGGCGCAGAATGGAGCGGAAAGTTGTGTCCTTCGCTCTGCGGATGAGACGTTCTGACGAGAAGGCAAAGCAAGCACCTTGACCAAACCACGATATGATAGCAACGATGCCAAGCATAAGATACATCAGAGCCCAGAAGCTGGTTTCGGAGCGAAGCTTATTGTATTGAGACGCTGGAACGGATACGGCCTCGATGAGCTTTGCAAAGAAAATGGCCTGCCTGAAGTTATCCATTTCGCGTTAGCATAAAGGGTTGGTTGAAACCCGCAGATATCAAGAAAATACGCACACTGGAGTTCCTAGTCCCGCAAATACACAGCCGATAAGGCCCAAAAGAATCAGCATACGCTCTGGCCGGTTTAGCTTATCCATCAAACGAAGAAGGTCCCAGAAGGATAGTCGTTTGTCGAGCTTTTTTGAATCGGTCTTCTCTACAACAATCTCTGGCAGTTCTTTGGCAGTGGATTTCTCGTCCACAAACCACGAAGAAGCGCTCGCATTTTCAATCAGAGCATCGTCATCTTCGTCTGTCTTCTCTTCTGTCAGTTGTTGTCCGTTGACAAGGTTCGCATAAAGCCCTTGGTTCGCCATCAGACTATCGTGATCCCCCTGCTCTACAATCTCTCCCGCAGACAGGACAACAATATTGTCTGCCGAACGTATAGTCGATAGTCGATGGGCAATTACTATAGTGGTTCTGCCCTTGGCGGCCTTTGTCAATGCTTTTTGCACTAATTTCTCAGCTCGACTATCGAGGGCGGAAGTAGCTTCGTCAAGTATGAGTACGGTCGGATCACGAATCAAGGCTCGTGCAATAGCAATTCGCTGCCGTTGCCCTCCAGATAACTGCAGACCCTTTTCGCCAACCACAGTTTCGTAGCCTTTAGGCAGTGCCATGATGAAATCGTGTACGTTTGCATCCTTTGCAGCCTCAATAACGGCAGCTTTGAGATCCCTGGATGAGCGAGCGGCATCGTCAAGGTAAGCCAATCCATGACCAATATTCTCCTGAATAGTGGTATTAAATAGGATTGGCTCTTGGCCTACATAGGCCAGTTGGCTGCGCAGCCACCGTAAGTTGAGATCTTGAATATTGTGTCCATCAAGAGTGATATGGCCTCTAGTTGGTCTATAAAAGCGCTCAACCAGGCCAACAATACTGCTCTTTCCGGACCCAGTTGGTCCCACAATTGCCGTTGTTTTCCCTGCCGGCATCGTTAGGCAGACACATTTAAGGACAGCAACATCTTGTCTGGACGGGTAGACCAGGCTAACGTCATTAAAGGAGACTTCACCCTTTATTCCCTCAGGTCTTTCCCCCTCTGTCGATAAGGGATCCTCAGGGGATGCGCGTTGCATAGAACGAATGATCATACTAGCACTTGCTGTGCTAGACATGAAAGACTGGAGACTTGGTGCAACCCTTCCTATTGAGAAGCCTCCAATAACAATGGCCATTGTAGCAGTTACAGCAGCCCCCGGACCCATATGCCCTGATATAATATACCTGCCGCTTTGCCAGAAGCAGAGACCATAAGAGAGGAAAGGCAGGCCATTCATAAAAGAAATCATGAAAGATATAGCCAGTCTTGCTTTGATACCAGGTTTTTCTCCCTGCCTTAAAAAGCTGAGATACTTATCTGCAAGAGCATTCTGGATACCGAACGCAGTCACATGCTTTATTGACCCGATGCTCTCCTCAGCCAGATTAGAACCACTATTATATAGGGTCATACTTGACTTAGAATTTTTGACGGCCAAAATACCTCCAGCAGTTCCAGTGAGCAACATCACAACCACGGTTGATGTCATGATAAGGCCAAGCTTCCAGTACTGGATGTATGTGATGGTATAAGCTGAGCAGAACGTTGCTACTGCGATGAGGCCCATGGACACTTTGCTGGTGATACCTTCTTGGATGAGATTCATATCCGAGGTGATACGCGTTGTGACGTCGCCGGCGCCGAGAGTGTCGAAAAATGCTATATTTTGTCGAAGGATTGTCCGGAGATAAGCATAGCGTAGGCGCATCACAATGCGTTCACCAACGTAATAGAATCCAACTGTCGTGATATATATGAAGAAGAACATGGCAATCCCGAGATAAACCCAATATAGGCAGACCTTAGCCACTGCTGCAGACAATTCCGGAATGGAGGTCACGCCGTTGGATCTATCCGCGAACGAACCCACAGCCAATCCATAGACTACCTACAGTCTCATTAGAAGTTATCACTTTCTAACAGGCGTGTAGCGACTTACTGTGAGCAAAGGGTTCGAAGCACCACCGAGAATTGCGGCGGCCACACTGACAATGATGATGGTCTTGTCCCAGTCTGTGGTGTATGACCAGAGGCTTTGGGCATCGATTGCTGTTGGCAGGCCGTTCAGTTGAAGTTCGACGACCTCCTTCTCGGAGTCGCTCAAAATCACGAGCGGTTTCTTCTCCTGACCCGGTTCATGATGTGCTACTTCATCCCCATAAACAACATCGTTTCCGCTCATATTTTCTTAACCCTACTAGGTTGATAAGGAGTGATTTAAATGAATAAATGAATAAAATCAAATAAAAAAATAAATAAGGGGGAACTACCCGTACTGAATACTTTGGATACTTGACGGTAGATGTTGGCTATGTTTGCCCAAGAGAAACGCATTACACTACATTATATTTCATATTTCAGTCAACGGACAAAGTACTAGCAAGGGATATCATATTGTGCCTCGCTTGAGTGCTTGTGCCAACTTCGAAGGGTAAGACCTGCAGATGAGCATGCCCGACTACAGATGAAAATGTGGTTGAGACAGTACTCGGGGTTGTCAAGGGGTAGTGGCCTATTACAGGAAAGTATAAGACCCCCTCTCCGCACCCCAGATTATGTGCAGGGATTATATCGGGACAAAGAGATATATTTACGAGTGTTTTTAGATCCAGTCACCCCTGCTCGGGGTTTAATCTTCCACGCTCACGGCTCGTTATGCATGCCATGTCGACTCAGCCATCAATCACAACCAGGGAGATTGGCTTCGCCCCTCTGCATGGATAACGATCTACAAACCACATAACCTTGGGTAAGGAGACTTACCCCTTTGCACCAGCCGCGGAGATATCTCTATTCAGAGTTCAGCATTATCGGATGCGGCTGGAGGTTAATTGTATTTCTCTCAACCACCCCGGACAGGCACAGTTAAACTAGTTACCAGCGACTTCAAATCTCCACTCTGTCATTTAAATTTAGAATGCGCCCCTTTTTCAAAGGCCCAGAAAGGGGCGCATTCTAAATTTAAATGACAAACTTATACCAAGATACAGTTAGGTTGTTCTACAAAATCTGGCCCATTAACAAGCTAAAATGGAAGACGAGATAATAGTGAAGCTCCAGTCTCTGGTCTTCGGGCCGGTGGGTCCCCCGCTGCTCCCGTCGGCCCTTGCGCCTCATTCGAAAAGCCTTGGCAAGTCGACAAGTAACATTCCGAAGTAGAGGGCAATTTCGCGAGCAAGCTCACTAACCCAGCCTCCCTGGATATCCTTTCCTAGTCATTGTCTCACCTCCCTATACGTACAGCGAGGTTTTTTTTTTTTTTTTTTTTTCAGTTTCTGCACATTCTTGTCCCACTTGCTACATGATATCATTAATATGAGTATCCGGAAGCAGTTCCCTGAGGTGCACTGGATCTGGAAAGGAGGCATCTCCTTTGTCTACGAGGTCCACCCTCGCATTGTGGTGAAGATCCCGAAATCCGGCGACTTTGAAAGAGAGCAATTCCAGAAGGAACTCAAGATATATGAGATTCTTTCTCAGCGACCGACATGCCCTTCTATAGTGCAGTGTTTCTTCTATACGGATAACGGCATTTTCCTTGAGTACATGAGAGGTATAATAATCCTTATTAGCGCTTATCATTGTCCCGACTAACCACTTTATAAGATGTCACCCTCTGTTCTAGGATACAGAATAATCATACTCAAGACCCGCAATCTTATGTGGTTACTAAAGTGGAGAAACTGGAGCCTCTACGCCTCCGAAAAGAATGGATGAACGACCTCGCCCAGGCCGTTGCCTTTCTGGAATCGCTTAATCTCGCCCATGGGGATCTACGACCCGAAAATATTTTGATTGATCGCGACCGATTAAAACTTTCGGATTTTGATTGTACTGCAGAATTTGGGACTGATTTTGAAACCTGTATGGCCCCATATGGAAGAATACTCAATAGTAACGAACAGGACCAAGGATCATGTGGGGGTTCTGGTTTCTTAGGTTGTCGAACCGAACAATTTGCCCTAGGCTCGTTATACTACTTTATAAACTATGGCTTTGAGGTTTACGATGATCAATGTCTTACTGAGGATCCTAAGGAGCACGGGCGCAAAGTTGTGGAGCTATTGCAGAACATGGAATTTCCGAAGCTAGATGGTGATGATCCGTTAATTGACGAGATCATCAACAAGTGTTGGCACAACGGTTATGCCACGATCGCAGACTTGGCCGCATGCACAGAGACGTTCCTTGGAAGAAACAACGGCAGAGAGACCGAAGCCGAAATAACTAATGGTGAAGAACTGGATGGCTGTAGCCGTGAAAGCCGCCAAAACGACTTGGAGGATATCTCTTCCAAAAGGACATTCTGCCAGGACCTGGAGAAGCGCGGACTTCTTCGTATGCTTTCATCAGGAGAGCCAGAGCAACTCGGATTTACTCTCGAGTGGTATAGACATTCCATACATTGAAAGAAAAGATCAACTGCGAGATTGCGATCAAACGAAAATGCAAAGCGTTCTCCTCTCCTTCTTTCTTGTAGATCTATTGCAGCATGCCACTGTAACGGCCTATGTAGTCTGATATACTCACTCGCATCTTGAGCGAGCTCGATAGACTTTGATAGCGGCAGGTGTGGGCCGGCGAGCGAGCCAAACCCAAAACGACGGCAGCTGGACGAAGGGGGAATAGGGCGAACTTTATCCTGACCTCTCACCCTGCTTATATAAGCCATTGACACATGACTATCTAACCGCATCTAGAGCTTGTCTTAGTCATGTTATCACGTGCCTCGTGTTAAGCACGTGACTTGACCTGGGAGGAAAAAAAAAAGTCGAATTTCAGCGACGACGACGACGAGGAAGAAAAACGCCAGCAAGAAGAAGAAGCAGAAGCAGAAGAAGCAAAAAGGCCGAGCGAGACGGACGGGAAGTCCAGCAAGGAAGAAAGAGAGGAAGAAAGAGACCCGAAGAAGCAGGACGACGTCTCTCGTTGATCGCCCGCCCGCGATGCTCTGGCGCTGCTGATACGCCAGCCGCCCAAAAGTCCACCGCCAGCCAGGGGGCCAAACCTCGACCTCGCCAGCCGCCCAGTCAACGTCCAGCAAGTCCCAGCCTGCAGCAGCGCTGACTCGAGACGCTCTCCTCCACGCGCACTGCGAAGACCGACCCGACTCTGCCGCTGCCGCTGTCTCTTTCCCGCCGGCCTCGCCCTTCGCCCTCGAAGCTTGCCTTATTGCCTGCCGTGGACTCGCCGGCCCAGCGCGAGCCTCGACAGCCAGCCATGAACCAGCCGCCCATGGCCTACCACCACCCTCTGCAGCAGCAGCAGCATGTCCAGCAGCAGCTTCACCAGCAGCAGCTCCAGGCGCACCAGCTGCCCGTCTCCTCGTCCGTCGTCGGCCCCCACGCGTCGGTCGCCTACTTCCAGGCCGCCCAGCAGCAGCACCAGCAGCCCCTGCCCGGCGCTGCTCACCATATACCGCCGTATTATCAGAACCCAAGCGCCTATCCCCAGCCGCCCGCGTCCTTTCAACCGCAGCAGCAGCATCTCCAGCAGCAGCAGCAGCCGCAGCCGCACCAACAGCACCACCAACAACAACCGCAGCAACAGCTTCAGCCGCAGCAGCAGCCAGGCCATCTCCCGCAACAGCCTCAGATCGTTCCCCAGCATCTTGTTGCTGGCAGTGTAGCTCCCATGATGGCTTCTGCTACTCCCATGTCTCACGGTATGTAGGCAGCTCGACCTTCCCAGCCCCCCCCAGAGAATCTCCTATCCGTTTTTTTATGGTCATTATTATATCTTCCGTCTGCCTTGTGCTGTCCGCCCTTGGTTGGTGGCCCTGGCCCACTCCAACCCTGCTGTTCCTAGCAGATCCTCGCCGTGGTTGTGTCTTCTTGTCCGACCAGCAGGCGGTGGGTGTGGATGGGTGGATAGGCTTGTGTGTGTGTGTGGTGCAGCATCAAGGACGTGCCTCATATCCTTGGTGATTTTCTCCTCAATGACACTTCCCTGTTCTATCGTTACCTCTCCTCATATCAGGGTACTTGTTTTGTTTTGTTTTTATTTTTTATTTTTTTATTTTTTTATTTTTTATTTTTTGGTTTATGCTAAAAGGCTAATCTACGCTGTATAGTTCCCTTTACCACTCAACCATTCACAACAAACCCAATCATGCCCAGTTCTATACCACAGACCGCGCATCCCCAGCCGGTAATGGATGATATATCCACCCGCTCGCCCTCTGCTGACCCTCAGGCCCAGGGCGGCATGATGACGGCTATGCCGTCCTCCAAGGCCATGTATTCGACCCCAAACCGTCCCACATCACAGGCACCGGCCCAGATGCAGGCTCCATCTCAGGCCTCACCCGTTTACCAGACACCCAGCAGCACCCTTTCACCACAGGCAGCCGCCCGCGAGCGTGCCCGTGTCACTATTCTTTTGGACATCAACTCGGCTCTATTACAGGAAGTGGTCAACCTACAGGCTAGCGGCAAGGCCGGGCCTGCTTCAAACCAGCCCAGTACCACGGGCTCCCCGTCGTCACCCCAGGACGCCCAAAAGTCAAGCAATGGGTCCGATAGCGCAAAGGCGGTTGCGCCCGCGGGAAAGCCGTCGCAGGAATACGTCGACTGCATGCGCCGGCTTCAGGCAAACCTCGCCTATCTCGCAACGGTGGCAGACCGCGCAAAGAAGACTGGTGCCACCGGGCCCCAGACTCCCGCTATCATGACACCACCACCGCATCTCTCCTCGCTCAACCAGCTCTACACGTCTCTCAATGAGCTTTTCACCGCTACCACCACCCCTGGGGGCACCACCAGCACCGCCGCCGCCACTACCACTACCACTACTGCCCCTGTCCCGACACCAATGCCACAAACTGGCATAGGCAGTCCAATGACTCCTCAGCAACAGCAGCAGCAGCAGCAGCAGCAGCTCTACCGGCAGCGCCAGGGTCAGATTCAGATGATTCAACAGCCCGACTTTTCCTATCCCGGCTCCGCTGCTGGATGAGACACTCCCCTTCTAGGTCCAGAATGAAATGTCCAGACTCAACTCTTATCCCATGTCTCGTAAGGCGACCCTTGTGGTGCATCAGAGCAGGCTCCAGAGACTACACTGGGAGTATATATAACCTCCCCCCTATACGATTATATGACATGCCCGGGGGTCTCTGGTGGGAGTCTCTGTCGAGACTCTCCCTGCTCAAGGAACTTGCGCCGTCTGAATGAGCTCCCATAGTGCCAACCATGCAATGACATGAGACGTCCAGAATAGAACTAACTGATTGACGATGCTCGGGGGAGATCTATAACGTGTCGACTACAACAGTGTATTATATACAAAGGACAAACGTCCATGGGCCCCCCCCTCGGGCGGCCTTGACTTAAAGCATGGAATGTGTTGGTTATATGTATATCTAGAGAGAAGATAATAAAAAAAATCAGACGAACTTGGAATATATAATCCCGCCTCTTGTACTATAGAACTCCGCCTCGCACTTCTGCCTCTTCTATCGGGAGTAAATTGAACAGCCTGTGCCTTTCTCTACCAACTCTGGCTGTGACTCCCAACAGCAGCAGCAGTGAAGCCGCAGAGGCACCAGAAACACCGACAGACATGGACTCCCCGGCTCCTAATCGACGCAGTAAACACGCCAACTAATATAAAACATTCGCAGCGGTCAGAAAAGGGGCATCGCCTGACTCTGCGCAGATGACTTGCTGCATCCTCGGATGAACTCAGTCGAAAGGCAACTTATAAATAACTAGTTAGTGATGGATTTTATCGCCAGCCGAACCTGATAAGCCGCTGCCAGCGCCAACTAACTATCTCGCTTCTGCCCCTGCCCTGTATCCATTCCTCCTGGCTCCTTTTGCCAACCGCTCAGCCCTCGCAGCAAACCGCAGGGGGCTTTTGTTTGTGCTCAGCCTGTCGCCTGCTACCGAGCCAGTTAACTAAAGACGAGAAGAATAAAGAAAAAAAAAAAAAAAAAAAAC